>NC_142871.1:81552250-81704375 GCF_051225735.1 Oryctolagus cuniculus | reverse complement strand
TGTCCTAAATAGCACTCTGGCCTCAGAATCAGCCCTAAAGGCATTCGGAGCTGGCTGAAAAGCTCATGAGAGTATTTCAGGCATGGAAAGCCAAGACACTCTGGCAAAAGATCTCTGCGAGTGAGATCCCAGTGGAAAGAACAGGTCATCAAAGAAGGAGGTACCTTTCTCTGAAGGGAGGAGAGAACCTCCACTTTGACTATGACCTTGTCTAAACAAGATAAGAGTCGGAGAACTCAGAGGGCTTCCATAGCCTTGGAAACTCATGACTGGAGCATGGGGAGATTACTGATGCCATAGACAGGAGTGTCAATTGGTAAAGTCAACAATAGGAGTCACTGTGCACTTACTCCTCGTGTAGGATCTCTATCCTTAATGTGCTGTACATTGAGATTTAATGCTATAACGAGTACTCAAACAATATATTTCACTTTGTGTTTCTATGGGGGTGCAAACTGTTGAAATCCTTACTTAATGCATACTAAACTGATCCTCTGTAAAAAAAAAAAAAAGAAATTATCAATTCCCAACTTGACTCTCACTGGGATTAAACATGACAATAGGTCTGCTCTGATTTCATCATCATTTAAAAAAAATCATCTATTATTTTTCACTTTATGTTTCTGTGTGGGAGCAAACTGTTGAAATCCATACTTGATGTATACTAAGCTGATCTTCTGTATATTAAGATAATCGAAAATGAATCTTGATGTGAATGGAAGGGGAGAGGGAGTGGGAAAGGGGAGGGTTGTGGGTGGGAAGGACGGTATGAGGGGGAAGCCATTGTAATCCATAAGTCGTACTTTGGAAATTTATATTCATTAAATAAAAGTTTAAAAAAATAAAAAATAAAAAATAAAAAAAAATTTTTAGAAAAAAAGAAAATGGGAAGTCAAGTGCACACAGCCAGCCAGCAGGGCCCCTTACTGGTTCCCTTGTCCAGTCACACAAGGTACATCAGTCTGACACATGCCATGACACATCCTAAAATGTGTCCATGGAGCAGCCATTGGGTACAGCAGTTAACATGTCTCTTGAAATGCCTGGATTCAAGTCAAGCTCTGCTTCCAACTCCTATTTCCTTCTGATTTGCATGCCAGGAGGCAGAAGGCAATGACTCAAACAGTCAGATCTCTGTCACCCACATGGGAAATCTGAGTTGACTTCCCAGCTCCTGGATTCAGTCTGGCCCAGCCCTGGCTGTTGCATACAGTTGAGGAATGAACAAGCAAATGAAAGATCTCACTCTCTGATTTTCAAATAGAATTGAAAAATAAAATAAAGTGTATTTGTAGGCCTTTGGGATTACTTGCAAATAGAACTTTAAGCATTAAATTTAGGGACCGTGCCATGGCACAGTAGGCTAATTGTCCACCTGAGGCACCAGCATTCCATACGGGAGCTGGTTTGTGTCCAGGCTGCTCCTCTTCTAAACCAGCTCTCTACTTATGTCCTGAGAAAACAGTAAAGGATGGCCCAAGTGCTTGGGCCCCTGCCCCCATGTGGAAGATCCGGGTGAGGCTGCTCTTCTGATACAGCTCTCTGCTGTGGCCTGGGAAAGCAGTAGAAGATGACCCAACCTCTTGGACCCCTGTACCTGTGTGGGAGACCCAGAAGAAGCTCCTGGCTTCTGGCTTCAGATCAGCGCAGTTCTTACTGTTGTGGCTATTTGAGGAGTGAACCAGCAGATGGAAGACCTTTCTCTCTGTCTCTCTCTCTCTCTCTGTGGCTCTGCTTCCGAAATAAATAAATAAAATCTTAAAAAAATTAAAAAAAAAAAACTAGAAAAAAACTCTTTAGCTTCTTTCCTTTTCTAAACTGACCTCACTCTATTTTCGTAATATTCTTGAATCCTTCTTCCCTATGGTCTTATTTTGAATCTGCAGCATCTCATGTCTGAATCACTGAAGTGATTTTTTGAGTGGTATGTTCAGTCTAGTCTCCTTGTAGTCCATCCTTTACCCTGCTGTTAGATTTTTCTTTCTAAAACACATGTCTGCTTTTATCTAACCTCTGCTTAAAAATTTTGATACTCATCTCTGTCAGCTATTGGATAAAAGTTACACTCCTCAGCAGAGTATAAAAAGGAGTTTTCCATTTGGTTTCTGGCCATCTTCCCAGCTTTATAATTGCTTTCTAAGCATGGATCTCTATCCATGGATCTTTGTTTGGGCTGCTTTGCTCCTTCTGTACTTTTAAACATGACATTCTATCTATATGGACTCCCATTTTCCATTTGTTTCTCTGGAAGATGCCTACCTTTCCATCTAGTCTTATCTTGAAATAACCTTACTGTACTGGAGGGCAATTATTTTCTCTTCCTCATCACACTTTCTTTTAAGAAAAATCTTGTTTTTAGATTAGGAGTGGATGAAGTCAGATTCCTGTTCCCAGGAATTGAGTTGGAGATATGGGGAAAGTGAGTTAGTTGGCTATGGGGATTGAATGAGTAAGGTCTTAAGGTCTTATGATATGGGCATGAGTACAAGCCAAAAGAGCAGATCTAGAGAAAATGGAGTAGTATGCAGGAAAAAGCTTATGTGAGAGATGCTTAGGAGCCTGAGAAAGAGAAGAGTAAGAGAGACATCATCTTGGTTTCTGTTGGCTTATCTATTGTTGTTTGAGTCCCTCTTGAGCTTGCAATTGCTTTTTACTCAACTCTTTAGGCTAATATCTCCTTTAAGTGACTCAGATGAGTTTCAGTTTTTTGTTATCAAAGCATTTAGTTATTAAAACTAATCTATTACATGTAATAAAACTATTTGTATTTGTAGCAGTACTTGAAAATGAAGTAATAAGTTTATTTTGGTTCCAAAAACATTTGAGAGATCCATGCACAGTGTTTTCATATAAGGATTTCCATGAACTTATTGAAGACTCCTCATCTGTATATCCTCCCCACCAGCTGGTAAACCCTGAAAGTAAGGACATTTTAAAACTTGCCTTGATTGCTAATTCCTAGCAATTTTCTTGGCTGTGGTTGATTGATGATGTGTGTCTGAATGAATGAAAACTAACCACATTTTTCAATGCCCTTTGTAAGAAAGAGTTTATGAAATTACAAAGTTGGTGTCAGACAATAGTGTCAAGCCTTCCAATAACATGTTTGTATTTTAATAATGGCTTTCTGGAATCAATCCTTTGAGGTACAGAAAAAGCCACAAAGGTGGGTATTTGTCAATATTGGAATTTGTTGGAGGTATTTTGGGAACTTTTACCATCTTTGAAGTTATAACATGCCTTTGTTCAGGACCAGTGGGGTGTAGGGCAGCAGAAGGAGCTGTCTGAGGGGCAGAATGACTCCTTTGCAGGGAGTGAGTACATGGAACTGTGATTAGAACCTTATTGCCCAGAACTGCAGTTACTTTCTTCTGAATGGTTTCAGATAAGCACTAATCATCCAGCAAAACCAGAAATTGTCTTGGTGAAACCAGTGAAAACACTAACCTACTCATGGTAATATCACTGTGTAAAACTCGATTCTGTGAATTAATGTATTGCTCTTTAAACATTGTCCCTAATAATCCACCTTTTGTTACAGTATGACTGTTTGAAAGACACTTAACAAACATAAAGAAAGCCCTTTATTTTGTATGGTACGAATTAAAAAGAATGTTGTCTTATTATAGCTGAGATGTCACTGGAGGAAGATCAAATGGGTAGGTAACTGAAATAAGCTTGAAATGAGTGTCTCCTTCCCCTAAATTTTATCTCCTAAGATATTTATGAAATTAGAATTCTTGATCTCTCCTTTTAATCATGAGGAACAGATTTTCACTTTCCTTTTTTCCCTCTCTACAGTATTACGTTTGTAATACTCTTCATTCTGGTTACTCCAAACCCAGGCAGTGAAACTGTCATTTCTCAAGTTGTCATCCTCACTGGCTGCCATTTCTTTGGGGGGTACATGCCTTTGAAACCAGCAGCCTTCATAGACCAAAGCCTTTTAAGGCAAGTCTTCTAGGTACATCTTTAAACAGAGAAAGCATCTTCTTTATACTATTTCTGGTAAATGGGCCAGGTTTCAGTAAAGGCTAACTGTGTTTGAGGACAGAATAAATTCTACTTGTGGTATGAAGTGATGTTGCTTTTTAATGTTAAATATAATTATAATAGGGTAGAGGTGCAGCGTAGGCATGTTGTTGGATAAACACAAACTTACGGATGCTTAACAGTTTCTGAACTTACTGTAAGGTTTATTCCTCCCTTGTGAAAATGCTGCTCGGCTCTAGTAAAATGTATATGCAATATCCTCCAGAGGAGCTATGAACATAAATGGAGTTCGAACAGCTGGACAGAATGCCAATGTTTTAAAAGATAGCTGAAATCAAAGCTGGAAAGCAAAAACATCTCCTTAGCTTCAAAGGTAGCCAATTAAGTTGCTCACACTATTGATAATACTTGCTTTATTCAGAGGCTTATTATACAAAACATCATGCTGTCTTGAAACTGGAGAGGTTGCAGTGCAGTCGTCTCCATAATCCATAATTGAAAGAATCGTAAATGTAACAATTATTTCCCTCTATGATTGCTTTCACAGTTTCTCATTCTCTGCAGGATCCTTGTTTTTTGCTTTTTTTTTCTCCCTTCAGCTCATTGCAAGAATCAAGTAATTAGAGTGTGATTCATATTTAAGATTAAATTTCACGTGTCTACTGAGGTATATAAAAATCTCTATTTTTTCATAATTGTGAACTGTATTTCTATAATCAATCAGCTTTTAAAGTAAGCAGTATTGATTGTGCCATATGCTTTATAAGCGATGTGTGCTTGGTTTAAATTTTACAAGTTTTACCAATCAATGATTTATAATAAAACAGTGTGACTCATTCAAAGATGGGCATAAACAGAGTAGTAGTACAATATTCAAATTGCAGAAACAGTCTGAAGGAAACAAAATTTCCTGCACTATATTTAATTTAATCTTTTAAAAAATTCTGTCATCCTTCAAAAGCTATTTCTGGCTATAAGTATTTTTAAATGTTTAGTAATGAACTAAGTGAAAATGTTATTACTTCTCAGATTTGATATTCCAATTCTGTGGATTTCATGCAGTGACAGAAGACTCTTGCAAAATCTACAAGTATTTTTTTGTTCCCTGTAGTTGAGAAGTTTTGTTAATGTTTGTTTAAGAGTGGTTATTCACTGGGCTTGGATTGGAGACCGGCCAGCTTTTCTGGGAACTTTGATTTTTCATGGCATAGGCTGAGTTTAAGGGAGGGGAGGGGTACTTCCTCTCTTCTTGCCTACTCCGTACCCTGCCTCAAGTCTAGCAGAGAAGAGAAAACGAAGCAAGTGGGGAAGAGGAGAGAAGAATGCAATGGGTGAGGGAATAGTTACAAAGAGATTCCCAGGATTTTGAACAAGTGAAATAAAAGGAGCAATCAACATACATGTAAGTTCACATTCAATTTGTTTGCAAATTTAAAAATCCACCAAATTATGTCATCTTAACCAAAAATAGTAGTACTTTATAAACTCTTACACTTTCTTTTTAAAGACGAACCCAAATATTTCATTCCAAACATTTTCACAAATTTCTTTCCAAAAATTTTCAGAAAAAATCTTCATGTTTTACCCAATTTGAGAGGCCAGCTAATTCATTCTCCTAATTGTGCAGGAGAACAACCAAGTACTGTATTTTATAATTAGAACGATTACATGTTTTATTGTCTAGTCCTGGGCACTTTTGAGAATCGAATGGATTGCCCCTAATAATCATCCCAAGACAACAATTATAAACTGGGAAACTAGGATTTATGAGCACCTTGATTATAAAAAATAGAAACTAAGATTGCCAGATGGTTGAGTCATTAAAATTAATTTAAATGCTCTTTTAGTGTTCTGTCGTTATGACTGAAGGGAATAAACATTAAATGGCCATTCTAATAACAGCTACTATTTCTTTTGATCACTTATTTTGTGCTGGACATTATTCTGAGCATTTTATTTGTAGAAACATGATCAGTCTTTAGGACAACTCTGTGAGGTTGCTAGCCACTTCCCTGCCGTCCCCCCTCCCCCTCCCCCCCAGCCGCAACCACAAGCAATGGAGGCTTACTGAGGTTTAGTTGTCTGTGATCTCAAAGATTTGGAATTCAAACCCAGGTATTTGGGCTCCAGAGTCCACATCTGAATTGGTACCTTATTCTGACTTCATTGATATTGGTAGAGGCAATTCTCAAATGGCAGAAATAATTGAAGGGCTGACTATATCTCAAGGGTTTGCAATCCTAGGGGCCCTAAAGAATTGGAGGCCAGTAAGAAGTTATGAAGTAGATGATTAGAGAAGAGATAAGATAAATGAAAGGATTAGGCTATATTTACGGATGAGCCTCAGTGTGCTTGCTGACGAGTGACTCTTACCTGTGGGGTTAAGGGAGCAGGAATACCAGCCTAGCCACGTGGTGAGTCCAGATGGGCAGGCAATGATCAAAGGAGCATCTGATTGAAGTGAGGAGTAAAGGAACGGAGATTCCTGATCATTGGTTTGATCTAATCAACCTATGAACTATATTTACAACCTTGGCTTCAGTGTTTGTTGGTAGAAGGGAAAGAGTTCTTCTTGCTTTCAGGAAATAATGGAATGAAAGGGGGATGCTGGAAGCAGACATAAATAGATGTTTTCTAGGCAACGCACTGAGGCAGTCTCCAATCCTGGATACCATTGAAGTACTGGAGACCTCAAGAGAGCTTCTGCTAGGCTGATGCTCGGCTGAGAAATCACGGAAGTTCCATTTGGCTGATTATTACTTGATCTGCAGCTCTCTTCATTGTGGGAAATTATGGGCTACAAAAACTAGGAAAAATATACTGCCAGTTCTAGTTCTATCTAATGTGAGTTGTGTTGATTTTTTAGAGAGCGATTTTTATCCTTATCGCAAAGGCACATCTGTTTTCAACCATTCACCACTGTATAGATTATTATATATACTTTATAACTCTGGCATGTTGTACCTGTGTTTTCCTTTAAGGATGTGAGAACACACTCACTCACTTCTCGTATAGATAATTCACTCACCTGGATCTTAGTTGTGTTTGATTCATTAAACCAGAAAATCCTATCTTGATTATGTTGGTTAATCTTATTGAGGAACCTTTCACCCACCAGTGGGAAGCCAATATGGAGAAAATAATTCTTGCCTTCAAAGTACTGAAGTAAGAACATGTACCAAAAAGCAAGACAAAACAAAAGATAAACACTTAATCAAATCAATGTAAGCAATGGCAAATGACAGCAGGAATCACATTAATTTTCAGGGGTTATAGTTTAAAAGTACTTTCCCCAGATATCCCATACCATCCCAAAATGTTTGAATATTATCATGTATTTTTGAAAAATGATCAAGTACAATGATGAAATCTAAAACAATTATATTATCTTACAAAACCAAAATAACACTGTGTAAATTCAGATTATGAAATGTGCACATATTTTCCCTGCTTGTACTATTATAAAGAACACTTCCAATTTTAAGCTAACAATGTGCTCAGTGATTTCCTAATTCAGTTCCCCCCTTTGTCATGTGAATTATTGAGAATCAGAATCTTCTATACCTTGCTTCAAGTCTCTTGGTGGCACAAACAGAACAAGAATCCAGTTTCTCATCCAGCAGCCTGTAGCCCTTTCAACATTTTTGTTTTCTCTTAAAAAGTTGGTATCATATATAATACAGTCTGTACATCTGTAAAACTAGTGTTGAAAGATAAAGGCAGAAATTTAATTCAGTAAAATGTGATTTTTTCCCCTCTAATAAAACTACGCAGCCTTGTGATGCACACAAAGCACCAGACGAAATCTGCAAACTGCATAAATATTTCCAAATTCTAGTCTTGCTTCTGTCATTGGCTTTGTGCAATGTTTGGCAGATCAGTTCACCTTAATGACATCAGCCCAAATATATAACAGGAAAAATAATGTCATTGCTTTCTGAGGCAGGAAAAAGTTGTGCTTTTTGAATTAAAAAAAAAAGGCATCAATAATTAGAAGGGACTTAAAAATTCCATGGTATGGACATACTATTACATTTTGATAAGCAGCAAATTGTTGGAGGTACTCATGGTAATGGTTAAACAAAAAGTAGGTCTTTAAGTGTGATACTCTCTGTTTATATCTCTGATTTTAATTCTATTCTTCTAGACAGAATTAAATATATTTTCTCTATATTTGTTTTTCTATCTTCGCCCTATTCTTCTTAGAAATAAATTGTGTTATAAAACTATAATAACTTTCCTGAGCTTAGTAAGTGAAGCTAAACCACTCAAAAATTTCTCCCTGTATCCCTGTCTTACCTTGACAGGTAATTGTTTTGGTCACATTAACTAGGTTATTACCTAAACTCCATTATTTTCTGATATTACATTGAAACCAAAAATAAGAGAGATAAACACTGAAGATAAATTGTGCACGTGAGCGCGTATCTATTCAACTTCTTATGGACATATATTTATAGTTTTTGGAGGTAGTAGGGACACACATTCATATCAAGTTAAAGAAATAACAATATGTTCCTAAATCCGTATACATGAAATATATGAAATTTTTAAACCTTAAATAAAATTTAAAAAAGAAATAACAATAAAAGAAGAATCAAAATAATCTGCCTTTGGAGTAAAATCTTTCTGACATTAAAGTGTAAATTACAGTATTACAACAGGTACATCACTAATTTACATTCCAAAAACAGCATATGCAAGACTTACAATTGTAGATATTATAACAAATATTTGATGCTCTTTTTTAGAAACTAACACTTAAAATCTACTTGAAGTTCCATTTGCTGCACCTCATTTGCACTGTCCTTTGTACTGACAAAATGCTTCTACCTCTTCTTGTATGTTTATTTAATTTATTTAAAGAATACTCTTGCTAATCCTGACGGCATAGGTTGGAGTCAAAGAACTATCTTTTACATAGAAATATTCCTTGCAACTAATGTGCTTGCACTGACTTTGTGATTATATTTTTATTTTAACCATTAGAGGGCACATTAGTTCAGGAGAAATTAAACAAAAAGGACAGCAATAAGATGGAAATAGCCTTAGAAATGTTGGGCAGGAGAAATTTATGTATGTAACCATGCCTGTTTTCACTCATTTCGTTGCCATTTGCCATATAATTTATCAGAGATTTTTTTTTAATCTGAAAAAGAACCTCAAGCATATATAGTTTCATGTAAGAAATCACGTCACTTTTTATCACGGGCTACTACTCCTAGGAGAGTGAGGTAGGCCTAGTGGAATTTGACAACGCTGACTGTTTAGTGACCAAGGAGGACATAACAAATCATGGCATCTGAAGAACATCCTGTGCTCAAAGGTATGCTTGATTAGGTTATTATGAAACAAGTAAATGCCAGTCTCCGGTCTTATAGTTAATAATTACAAAAAAAAAGATACCTAAGTGTGAATGAATTCTGGTCAGCAAGTCTTTATAACTTAAAATTCGGCACAAATTGAAGAGAACAATAGATGGCCCCAGAGCTAACACAGGCTTTATTTCACGGGAAAGACTTGACTGAGGTCATAAACTGACAGGGCAGGCAGCTCAAGTGGCTTATGAATGCCTGCTGAGTCTCCGAATGAGCTCATTTGTTTTTAATCTGCGGCAAACTGTTATTATTTCTAACGCTCAGTCTTTTGCTCTAAAAGCTGCAGTTTTTTAATCTGTAAAGGCTGAAATAGATACTGGTGAGCATTCACCAATGGTACTTTCATGGTGCCAAGTTAAAAGAGCCCTTCAAATGATTAATTCTTTAATTTATTTAATGAACTTTATTGAGCACCTACTAGTTTTCAAATGCTGAGCCAGGTGCTAGATAATATATTGTCCCCAGCTTGAGGATACAGATGTTTTTATTGCCCTGTGATTTATAGAGAAATAAATCAGCCAATAAGTGTACTATATGATAACTTTATATATTAGTGGAAGAACAGGAAAGAGATTTATATCAAACCTATTACAAACAATATTTCACATTCCATTTTTAAGGGAACGGAGTGCTTGAGCAAAATTATTCTTATATACACTATTTTCAGTTTAAAACTTCAGAACTGCTCTGATAATATTTTTCTCTAGGAGTCAATTATACAATAAATTGTAGTAATTAGTGGCAGAAAACAAGGTAATAATGTAATTAAAACCAAAATATTTGCTTGCTATAGAAGATACTTTTATGCATCTTAATTCTGCTCCTTGCAAGCTAATAATACTCTATAGGAATTTCTGTGTGGCTTTTACATCTGTTGGTTGTGGAATTAGCATGTACAAAGAGAGCTCAGAATTATGCTGTAATTATGATTTGAATGATGATTTGAGTCTGAGCATGAGTTGTCAACAGAATTGTGAGCTAGGGGAAAAAGAGATAAGGACCGTTAGTGGGATAAAAAGTATATTTGCAGTCACTTACTTTAAAGTGCCTTTTGTTTTAAAAGAAGTAATTAATGTTAGGAATTAATTGGTTCAGATTCTTGATTTTAAAGTTATCACTCGGGTGCTAAGATGAAGCCTTTTCAAAATGACTACACGATATGCAATGACAGGAACATTTCAGTTGAAGGTAGAAAACATAATTGAAAAGCTAGCTTTTGAGTGCCTGCTTATCACCCTAATTGATAGCAGATGAGCCCGAGGAACTAAATGCTGTCGTTCAATAAAAATGTATTTGCTGGATTTCACATTATGATGCACAGTTTCTCTAAAAGCTAAGCATGATCCCTGATGTTTTGATACAATAGCAGGCCTTAAGTGGAGCCTGGTGAGGATGTAGCAACTATTATGAAACAATCATTAAGTCAAGATTACATGCAAAAAAAAAAAAAAAAAAAAAGGATCCAGGTATAGTACCTAAAAATCTTTTAAGATTTGGTTAACCAAACTGGAGCATTCCTGACATTCATAAACTGCAGTTTACATACAGAATGATGTTTTAGGTGTACATTTATTAACATAAAAAGTATGTTATAAAACAGACCATAAAGTACAAGGCCCACTACTGTAAGTAAAAAACCACCACGCACAAGAATAGGAAAAATTGGATATATACCATATGTTAACAATGGCCATCTTAGGCAGTGAGATTAGGGAGATTTTCATGTTCTTTAGGTTTATGTGCACTTTTCTAATCTTTTCTACAGCAAACATATCTAATTATGTAATCAAAATATATATTAGTATTCAATCTGCCCAACATTTAGCAGAAACATTTTCATTTAACTTTAGAATTCATAGAGTACTGTTGCTCTTTTTTGGTCTGTACTTATCTTTACATAATCGTAGGTCTTCCTGTGTCCTTTGTTTTCATATTTGCATATTTGCTTGCAACAAGTATCAAAATTTAGCAAAATATAATGCAGACAATTGCTAATTTGTCTCCTACAAATGAGAAGGTATGGTGAAATCGGAAACAGAATGGAAGGATGACGAAACAATGCATCTGAGTTTTAGCTTTGTAAGCATGGAAGTGAGTACTTAAGATAACATGAAGGAATTATGTATAGGATGTGACCTGGGCATAGAGGAAGAACGAAGTGAAAGGAATGAAATTCAGGTTAGACTACTCCTACACATGGGAGTAGGATGATAGAACCGTTGGTAGCAGCTGGCAAAACCTCTCTGGGGCAGAGGTGTGATGTTCTTTGGAGAAAGACGGTGAGTCAGGTTACACTCGAGAGCCTGTTTCTACAAGGTTGTATTCTTTTCCAGTGGGGAGAAATCTGGGATCAATTCAACTGATCAACAGCAATTTATTTTCTTATTTCTATCTTAACATCTTTTAAGGGATGCATACTTATGGCCCTGTAAAGCCCAGACATCTCATCCATTGAGAGCAGTTGAACCACAAACAAAAATAAAATGAAATGGGTGGATTTGAGAGGTTAAGGCAGGCGTTTCCACAGATAGGAAGAGCCAAAATGGCTCTTAAACAATTTAAAGAACCCCAAGCATGTAGATACACATATTATAGCTCTTTGTGGCATTTCTATTCTGGGCCAAGCAGGATCAAGTGATAAAAGAAAAAGATTACCTTGCTAGTTGAGATTAATAGCTAAACAAGAAGCAAGCATTTATTAAGTTGTTGCAAGTAAATATTGTAAAGGTAAAGTTTAAGAGAGGAAGCTATGTTGCTAGGGCCACAGTGTTAAGCTGCTTTCTCTCCTTTCTGATTAAACGAGATACTCTGGTGGGTATTTTATTGTTCTGCTTCCTAGGCTGTCCTCATTCTGACATGTGGAAAACAGCTTTTAACTACTAGTGAATAATCAATTTTCCATTACAATTTTATTAACAGTAAGTAATTAATCAGTCTCACAATTTTATCTAGAATGTAGGTTCAAATATCCGGCTGTGACTTTTTCATTCCGAATGAAAATTTGTAAACCAACCATGTTTCAAATTGGTCTTTTAACTGACGAGCTGATTTACTTGGTAGAGAAAGCTCAGAAAATTTTCTAATTAGTGCTAAGACCTGATTTTCTGTGGCTCACTGCTTCATGTATTCGACTTCTTCAAATTATGCTGTAGGAAATGTCTTTAGAGCCTAGTGTTTTCTATTGATCTTTACAATTGTTCTCAGTAATTTAGAAATTAACTGTGCAGTGATTTTTCAAGAGTGCGCTGGAGCCTTGAGTCAGCACCTACTCTTCTCTACGGGGCCAGGGGGCAGAGATCCTCACAGCACGCATCTTACAGCTGCATGCTTAAGAGTGGGGTGCACAGACTCCAACTGCCAGTTCATTTCCTCCATGTAAACTCTCCTATTCTTTCAGCCTGAAGTTCACACCATAAATGCCTCTTGCTCATAAAGAGCTGAGAAGGGATTTGAGTAGCATGAGCTTACCCGAGAAACTAAAGATCATTAATTAGAAAGGTGCTTCCGGGCAACAGGACATTTTTCATTGGAAAAGGTTTCAAATCTAAGAAAGTAATTAATTTCTCTGTGGAAGAGGACTGGAGTTTTCTCTTCTGGGCTCCTCCACACTTGCAATTGAATGGTTTAAGGCAGAACTGCAGGAATGGGACTACTCTCTCGTCATTAACCCTCAGAGGCTGCTGCTTTTCTGTCTTTCTTTTCCTCATCCATTTTGGCATTAGCGGTGCCTTCTAGAGCTTTTGGGGGAAAAGTTTTCTTTATTTTTGTGAGGAAAATTTAAGGAATATGTTTAAAACAATATAACATACAGTAAGGAGTTTTTATTTTAATGTGTATCTACTATCAGAAGGAGTTAGCAAAAGTGAAAGTTTGGGGGGTGGGCGGGTGTTTGGTGTTGCAGTTAAGATGCTGACTTGGACACCTGCATCATGGTGCCTGGGGTACAGTGCCTGCTCCATTTCCCACTCCAGCTTCCTGCTAATTCACACCCTGGAAGGCAGCAGGTGATGGCTCAAGTACTTAATTCTGTGCCATTCACACAGGAGACCAGAATGGAGTTCCTGGCCTGGCTGAGACCTCCTCCAGCTGTTGTGGGCATTTAGGGAGTGATCTGCCAGATGGAAGATTTCTGTCCTTTTTTGTCCCTGTCTCTCAAATAAACAAAATATAAAAATAAGTAAATAAAACCCTATCTGTTAAAGGGAAAATTGAGAAAACTGGCTTCAATAAATGTGATAATTAACTGTGTTACCATAATATGCCACTATATACATATGTCGGGAAAGAGCTTTTCATTTTACAAAGATGTTGAAATTCTCGAATAAGGGGAAAAGACATGGGCAGACAATTCAAAGAAGAAATAGAAAGATCAAAAATCCATTATTAATAATTGAAGAAGTTGTTATCAAAATAAGATATGTTGAAAAAGTTTTATCTATCAATCATCTGTTTGTAACCAATCTACCATTGTCATTTGACACCAGTAAGGACTGATAAATTTCTATTTTCTATTATTCAATCACTTGTAATTCTTACTGCATTCAATTTCATGTTCAAGTTGCCCCATATATGGTCAGTGGGAAATCCTTCAAACTGGATCGTGTATCTTCCGTCACTGTTTTGACTAATTTCTTACTTTCTATCCAAGACCTGGACTCAGCATTTCTGCAAGAAACTTTTGTTCTTGTTAGTAGAAAGTGGTATTAAGAAATCAAGATGGGATATTAAATGTGTTCATCACTAGAATGCCCCTCTAATGGGTAGAATTTGTGTGTGTGAATGTGTGTGTATTAGAAATCAAGAGCTTGTGCTGATACCTCTAAAAAATTTTTATGTTTTTGAAAGGAAGAGAGCTTACAGACAGTGCCTGTTCTTTCACTATCCAAATGTGTGCAAAGGCCAGGCTGAAGCCAGGAGGTAGGAAACTCAATCCAGGCTGTCAGCTGGGTGGCAGGAACCTAGTCACTCGTGCTGTCTCCCAGGGTGCACGTGAGTAGGAAGCTGGAGCCAGGATCTAGACTCAAGAAATGCAACAGAATATTGAGCCCAGATTCTCTGAAATGAGATGAACGTGATGATGGTATCTTACAGGCAGAGTGGACAGTGAGAGAGAGAGAGAGACAGAGAGAAAGGTCTTCCTTTGCCGTTGGTTCACCCTCCAATGGCCGCCACGGCAGGCGCACTGCGGCCGGCGCACCGCGCTGATCTGATGGCAGGAGCCAGGAGCCAGGTGCTTTTCCTGGTCTCCCATGGGGTGCAGGGCCCAAGGACTTGGGCCATCCTCCACTGCACTCCCTGGCCACAGCAGAGAGCTGGCCTGGAAGAGGGGCAACCGGGACAGAATCCGGCGCCCCGACCGGGACTAGAACCCGGTGTGCCGGCGCCGCTAGGCAGAGGATTAGCCTAGTGAGCCGCGGCGCCGGCCTAATTTTTTATTTAGTAAATATAAATTTTCAAAGTATAGTTAATGGATTACAATGGCTTCCCCCCCATAATTTCCCTCCCACTCACACCCCTCCCATCTCTCGCTCCCTCTCCCATTCCATTCACATCAAGATTCATTTTCAATTCTCTTTATATACAGAAGATCGATTCAGTATATATTAAGTAAAGATTTCATAAGTTTGCACCCACACAGAAACACAAAGTGTAAATTACTGTTTCAGTACTAGTTATAAATTACTTCACATTGGAGAACACACTAAGGACAGATCCCACATGAGAAGTAAGTACACAGTGACTCCTGTTGTTGACTTAACAATTTGACACTCTTGTTTATGGCGTCAGTAATCTCCCTAGGCTCTAGCCATGAGTTGCCAAGGCTATGGAAGTCTTTTGAGTTCGACGACTTTGATCTTATTCCGACAGGGTGATAGTCAAAGTGGAAGTTCTCTCCTCCCTTCAGAGAAAGGTACTTCCTTCTTTGATGGCCCCGTTCTTTCCACTGGGATCTCACTCGCAGAGATCTTCCATTTAGGTCTTCCTTTTTTTTTTTTTTCCCCCAGGGTGTCTTGGCTTTCCATGCCTAAAATACTCTCATGGGCTCTTCAGCCAGATCCAAATGCCTTAAGGGCTGATCTGAGGCCAGAGTGCTATTTAGGACATCTGCCATTCTATGAGTCTGCTGTGTATCCCGCTTCCCATGATGGATCATTCTCTCCTTTTTTATTCTATCAGCTAGTATTAGCAGACACTAGACTTGTTTGTGTGATCCCTTTGACTCTTAGACCTATCATTATGATCAATTGTGAACAGAAATTGATCACTTGGACTAGTGAGATGGCATTGGTACATGCCACCTTGATGGGATTGTATTGGGCTCCCCTGGCATGATTCTAACTCCACCATTTGGGGCAAGTCAGCTTGAGCATGTCCCAAATTGTACATCTCCTCCCTCTCTTATTCCCACTCTTATATTTAACAGGGATCACTTTTCAGTTAAAATTTAAACACCTAAGAATAATCGTGTGTTAATCACAGAGTTCAACCAATAGTACTAGAACAAAACAAAGAGAAAATACTAAAATGGATAAAGTATTACATTGTACATCAACAGTCAGGACAAGAGCTGATCAAGTCACTGTTTCTCATAGTGTCCATTTCACTTCAACAGGTTTCCCCTTTGGTGCTCAGTTAGTTGTCGCCCATCAGGGAGAACATATGATATTTGTCCCTTTGGGACTGGCTTAATTCACTCAGCATATTGTTTTCCAGATTCCTCCATCTTGTTGCAAATGACTGGGTTTCGTTGTTTTTGACTGCTGTATAGTATTCTATAGTTAAGCCACTATGGAAGTCAGTCTGGAGATTTCTCAGAAACCTGAATATAACCCTACCATTCAACCCAGTCATACCACTCCTTGGAATTTACCCAAAGGAATTGAAATTGGCAAACAAACAAGCTGTCTGCACATTAATGTTTATTGCAGCTCAATTCACAATAGCTAAGACCTGGAACCATCCCAAATGCCCATCAACAGTAGACTGGATAAAGATGATGGTATCTAAACTGGAGTCTTAACTGCAAGGCCAAATGCCTGTCCAATACCTCTAAATTTAATCCAAGTCCACCAAGTTATTTATTTGGCTTTTCTCCATTCCATATTTACCTGGCTCTTTGTGTACATTGGGAACTCTGGTTTTTGGCATCATTAACGCATTTAGTTGTTGACTCATCCCTTCAATGTATATAAAATACTTTCAGAATTCATATACCCATATTCCCATAGAAACATCCTACTAATGCAAATTTAAGTGGTATTTACAATTCTTGTGCTTCCTTTTCAGTGCTCAAAAGTAATTTCAGTTGGTTCTTATTTCGGCTGTAGAGTACTTTTATTATTTATTTAAACACAGGTTGATGTACTTCTTTCTGTTTGCAGGTTTAAGTTTCATGAGTTTTCCCAGTTCTTGTTGATTTACTATTATTGTTGGAATATCTAGATTTAACATGCTTCAAAAAGTATACAAAAATGTAGACCCAGGGGAAAATCAGTGTTTCCAAGTTCATGGCAGTCTTTCTACTTCTTTGTAAGTAAAAATATTTTTTTTTCCAAAAAAAGCATTTTCTTGTATGTTTCCTATTTTCTCTTCTTACTATAAAGGTAGTCTATATTACACACATTTTTTGCACTGATATGAAAATGTCTCAGGGCTGGCACTATGGTTTAGCAGGTAAAACCACCGCCTGCAGTGCCGACATCCCATGTGGGCGCCGGTTCGAGTCCCTGCTGCTCTGCTTCCAATCCAGCTCTCTACAATGGCCTGGGAAAGCAGTAGAAGATGGCCCAAGTGCTTGTGCCCCTGCACCCACATGGGAGACCTGGAGGAAGCTCCTGGCTCCTGGCTTTGGATCAGCGCAGCTCCAGTTGTTGCGGCCAACTGGGGAGTGAACCAGTGGATGGAAGACCTCTCTCTCTCTGTCTCTCCTTCTCTCTCTGTGTAACTCTTACTTTCAAATAAATAAATGAATATTAAAAAAAGAAATGTCTCCATATCTGTTCCTATTTTCATTTTTTAACTGCTGTATCATACTTTGTTATGAATAGCCTCATATTGTTGGAGATTCAACTGCTGCTGTATCATACTTTATTATGAATAGCCTCATACTGTTGGAGATTCAACTGCTGGTTAAAAAAGTCCTAGAAGGGCTGGCTCTGTGGCATAGTGGATAAAACTGCTGCTTGCAGTGTTGGCATCCCATATGGGCACTGGTTCAAGTCCTGGCTGCTCCACTTCTGATCCAACTCTCTGCTATGGCCTGGGAAAGTAGTGGAGGATGGTCTGAGTGCTTGGGCCCCTGCACCTACATGGGAGAACCAGAGAAAGCTCCTGGCTCCTGGCCTCGGATTAGCCCAGGTCCGTCCATTGCAGCCATTTGGAAAGTGAACCAGTGGATAGAAGACCTCTCTTTCTCTCTGCCTCAACTTTTGTAACTCTGCTTTTCAAATAAATAAGTAAATCTTAAAAAATCCTAGAAATGGAATTGTTGAATTGAAAGGTAAATGTGCATGCAATTTTGTCAGAATTTGTCGAATTCCTCTCCATAAGGATTATATCATTTTGCATTTTTACTGGTACTATAGTAGAGTGATTTTTCTCTTAAAAGTTACCAATAAAATATATTAAGATTTTGAATTTTTGCCAGTTTAACAGAGGAAAATATTATCTTACTGTAGGTAAAGTAAGCTAATTCACATTGTTGATATGAGTGATACGTGACTGTTAAATCTGTTACATTGTAATTATTGTGTGTGCTATATTTACTGTGTTTCTCAGATTGGTGTAATTTTTGCTGCGTTTTAAAAGGTTCTTTTATAGTAGTTTGGAAAATTTGCATTTTTCTTAGTTATCTTGGTATTTATAAGTTTTAAGCTCTGTAATCTGTATTGTCCTTAGTTAACTATGTGTAGTATAATGTGTCAATTTTTAAATCTTTATTTGTGTGAGAGAGAACCCTATCCCCAAATACCTGTAACAGCTAGGACTGGGCTAGGTCAAAGCTGGGAGCCAGGAACTCAATCCAGGTCCCCTACATGAGTGGTAGTAGGAACTCAGCTGCTTGACCAATCACTTGGGATGCTTGAATTGGGAGCACAGCTGGGACTTGAACCAAGATACTCCAATATGGGATAAAGTTATGCATC
Source organism: Oryctolagus cuniculus (assembly GCF_051225735.1). NCBI lineage: Eukaryota > Metazoa > Chordata > Mammalia > Lagomorpha > Leporidae > Oryctolagus > Oryctolagus cuniculus. The sequence continues at coordinate 81,685,858 of NC_142871.1, read as the reverse complement.
ACCACCAGCTTCTTAACTGCTAGGTCAAATGCCCAGCCCTAGTATGTCAACTTTAAAAGTCATCTTTTCACTTCTACCTATCACCTGTACTATAACTTTATTCTGTTTCCCAGTTTTTCTCCTGTGATTGTTTAGCTACATTCATTTTACTTTGTTAGAAAATACAGTGTTTACATGCTATTTTCCCCTTCATTTTCTTATTTCTTTGTTTTAGTTTTAGCTCCACAATTACATACATTCAATGTTTACCACAGTGCCTTTGATGAAGTTTCTGGAATTATCTATGTGTTGGAAAAAACTGTCCTCTGTTTTATTCCTAAAGGTAGAAGAACATTAAGTGCCAAAATATTTTTTGTATTTATTTATTTTTTAACTTTTATTTAATAAATATAAATTTCCAAAGTACAGCTTTTGGATTATAGTGGCTCCCCCCTCCCCATAACCTCCTTTCCACCCACAACCATCCCATCTCCTGCTCCCTCTCCCATCCCATTCACATCAAGATTCATTTTCTTTTTTCTTTTCTTTTCTTTTCTTTTCTTTTTTTTTTTTTTGATAGGCAGAGTTAGATAGTGAGAGAGAGAGACAGAGAGAAAGGTCTTCCTTCTGTCAGTTCACCCCCCAAATGGCTGCTATGGCTGGCACACTGCGCCGAGCCGAAGCCAGGAGCCAGGTGCTTCTCCTGGTCTCCCATGTGGGTGCAGGGCCCAAGCACTTGGGCCATCCTCCAGTGCCTTCCCAGGCCACAGCAGAGGGCTGGACTGGAAGAGGAGCAACCGGGACAGAATCTGGCGCCCCAACCGGGACTAGAAATTGGTGTGCTGGCACCACAGGCGGAGGATTAGTGAGCTGTGTTATTGGCCAAGGTTCATTTTCAATTATCTTTATATACAGAAGATCAATTTAATATATACTAAGTAAAGATTTCAACAGTTTGCACCCACACAGAAACACAAAGTATAAAGTACTGTTTGAGTACTAGTTATACCATTAATTCACATAGTACAACACATTAAGGACAGAAGTCCTACATGGGGAGTGAAGTGCACAGTGACTCCTGTTATTGATTTAACAATTGACACTCTTATTTATGGCGTCAGTAATCACTTGAGGCTCTTGTTATGAGCTGCCAAGGCTATGGAAGCCTCTTGAATTCGTCAACTCTGATCTTATTTAGACAAGGGCATATTCAAAGTGGAAATTCTCTCCTCCCTTCAGAGAAAGGTACCTCCTTTCTTGATGGCCCATTCTTTCCACTGGGATCTCACTCACAGAGATCTTTCATTTAGGTCATTTTTTTTTTTTTTTTTTTTTTTTTTGCCACAGTGTCTTGGTTTTCCATGCCTGAAATACTCTCATGGTAAGTGCCAAAATATTGAGGAGAACAGGGCTTGGTAGTTCAAAGCATCATATAAAACTCTTTGTTTGCATCATATCATATCAAATAAATATGTCAATGTGTTCTCCATTTTGGAGTTGTGCATTATCAGTATTGTGGAAATGCTAACGTAAGTATCTTATAATAACTTCAGCAAAGTTTCCTTTGAATGATTTTCTTCCATTCCTTTTAAAAACTTTTTTCTTTCTTGGCTTTTTGGAACTCTCTTATTCATTCTCTGTCCTTTTTTATGGCCACTGTAGCTTTTTTGGACTTTAACTGTAATTCAGTTTTTTGATTCAACTTACTTGGGATCTTTGAACTTAGGTCTCCTTCTAGTATTACCTTTATCGAAATAATTCTCAGATGTGTGTGATGCACACATGTCAATCTTTATGAAGTCCATACAGTGAACTCTGTTCTCTTTTAGGAGGTACAGTGATGAATATGGTTTCTGTTCTCAAAGACCATTCAGTCTAGAAGTTGTAAGTATTCAAGTATACTTGCAATCACATAATATGTGTTATGTGCAAGGAAGACATAAAAAAGTGGCTGATTAATTCTACTGAATGAGGGAAGATCAGGAAAATTATATAGAGAAAGTCATGTTTGGATTCAATTTTGAAATGTAGGTAGTTGTTGACTGACTTAAAAAAAGTAGAGTATGCACTGGGATTAAACATGACAATAGGTCTGATCTGATTTCATCATCATTTAAAAAAATCATCTATTATTTTTCACTTTATGTTTCTGTGTGGGAGCAAACTGTTGAAATCCTTACTTAAGGTATACTAAGCTGATCTTCTGTATATTAAGATAATCGAAAATGAATCTTGATGTGAATGGAAGGGGAGAGGGAGTGGGAAAGGGGAGGGTTGTGGGTGGGAGGGACGGTATGGGGGGGGAAGCCATTGTAACCCATGAGTCGTACTTTGGAAATTTATATTCATTAAATAAAAGATAAAAAAAAAAGAAAATGAATCCTCATGTGAATGGAAGGGGAGAGGGAGTGGGAAAGGGGAGGGATGCGGGTGGGAGAGACGATATGGGGGGGAAGCCATTGTAATCCATAAGCCGTACTTTGGAAATTTATATTCATTAAATAAAAGTTAAAAAAAAAAGTAGAGTATGAGGAAGAGGATGTGGAGAAAAACCCAGTCCTAGAAAGACAAATATCATATTTCTCCCCTGATTTGAGGTAACTAATAAACAGAGTACAAAAATGTAATGTATGTGAGTGCAATTGACATTTTGAAATTCGATTACTGTTTATAGTCCTTATCTATACTCTTAAGGAACAGTGGTTTTTCTACTTGCTACTTGTTGAATTATTTATGTAGTGGAGGCTTAAGCTTGTGATCATAAAATGAAATTGTAAATAGGTCATTATAAAAATTAAAATAAGAAAAGAAGGAGGGAGGGTAGGAGTGAGAGAGGGAGGGAGAGTAAGGTGGGAAGTATTATTATACTCTTTTTTGTTCTTAAAATTTTTTATTAATATAAAGGGAACAGATTTCATATATTTCATAAATACATTTATTTTCATTTTTAATTTGTATATATCTCATAAGTATAACATTATGCACAAAGTAATTCTTCCCACTATACCCACTTTCCCACCTCTTCTCCCTCCCCTATCCTGCTCCCTCCTGTTTTATCTGAAAAAGAAAAATAAAAAGAAAGAAAGAAAAAGAAAAAAAAGTTAATGGAGTAAAGAAAACTAAGAGAAGTGTTCCTCAGCAGTCTATACAAGGGATGATTTTGCTTTTTTCCCCCTTCTTCTTTTCCCTTCCTTCCTCCCCCTTCTTTCCTTTTAGCTAGTTACTTAATTGTCTTTGAAGAAGAATCCAAGGATGACACATCTTTTGTAGCTCTTAGAACCTATTACTTATGAGACATAATAATATCTTCCTTTTAATATACTAAAAGGAAGAGATTATTGAGAACAAGTTTTCCTATTAAGTTTCATGTTACAACTCCTTGGGGACAGAGATCCTTCATGGGAAGTTAGTGCACAGTGACTCTGGTTGTTCATTTAACAGTTAATACTCGTATGTATAACATCAGTAATTGCCCAAGGCTCTTGACATGAGCTGCCTCAGCTATGGAATCCTTATGGATCCACTAGCTTGACAAGGCCATAAGTAAAGTGGAAGTTCTCTCCTCCCTTCAGAGAAAAGTACATCCTTCTTCGGCGGTCACTTCTTTCCACTGGGGTCTTACCCACAGGGGTCCTTTATATAGGACATCTTTTGCTGGAGTTACTTGGCTTTCTGTGACTGACATGCTCTCCCTGGGCTTTCCAGCCAGATGGGAGTACCTTAGGGGCTGATTCTTAGGTCGAAGTGCTACTTAAAGCAATTGTCATTCAATGAGTCTGCTGTATGGACTGTTTCCCATGTTGGAGGCTTCACTCCTTTTAATTCTATTATTGTTTTCATACACTTATTCCTATTTATATGATCACTTGATCCTATTTATATGGTCATTTTGCCACTTAATCTTATCTATTTGGTATTTATTACACTTAAGCTGCTATATTTTATCAGCCAGCTTAAGGAATTTTGGGTTCTTATGTCAATTTGTTTAGTTGTATCCTTAGAAGTGAGTCTGTTGTTCTGAATAGTTTGAGAAGAATTGGAGTTAGTTCTTCTTTTAATGTCTGGTAGAATTCAGCAGTGAATCCATCTGGTCCTGGGCTTTTCTTTGTTGGGAGGGCCTTTATTACTGTTTCAATTTCTGTCTCTGTTATGGGTCTGTTTAGGTTTTCGATGTCTTCTTGGTTCAATTTAGGTAGGCTGCATGTGTCCAGGAATCTATCCATTTCTGATAGGTTTCCCTGTTTGCTGGCATACAGGTCCTTGTAGTAATTTCTGATGATTCTTTTTATTTCTGTGGTGTCTGTTGTTATGCTTCCCTTTTCATCTCTGATTTTATTGATTTGGGTCTTTTCTCTTCTTTTTTTAGTTAGTTGGGCCAATGGGGTGTCAATTTTGTTTATTTTTTCAAAAAACCAGCTCCTCGTTTGGCTGATTTTTTGTAATTTTTTTTTTTTTTGATTCAATCCTGTTGATTTCTTCTCTGATTTTAATTATTTCTCTTCTCCTACTAGATTTGGGTCTGGTTTGTTGTAGATTTTCTAGATCCTTGAGATGCATTGAAAGCTCATCTATTTGGGCCAGTGCCGCGGCTCACTAGGCTAATCCTCCGCCTTGCGGTGCTGACACACCGGGTTCTAGTCCTGGTCGGGGTGCCGGATTCTGTCCCGGTTGCCCCTCTTCCATGCCAGCTCTCTGCTGTGGCCAGGGAGTGCAGTGGAGGATGGCCCAAGTCCTTGGGCCCTGCACCCGCATGGGAGACCAGGAGAAGCACCTGGCTCCTGGCTTCAGATGGGCATGTTGCGCCAGCCGCAGCACGCCAGCCATAGCAGCCATTTGGGGGGTGAACCAACGGCAAAGGCAGACCTTTCTCTCTGTCTCTCTCTCTCACTGTCCACTCTGCCTGTCAAAAAAAAAAAAAAACACACACACACACAAAAAACTCATCTATTTGGTGCCTTTCCAATTTCTTGATGTAGGCACCTATTGATATAAACTTTCCTCTTAACACTGCTTTTGCTATATCCATAAGTTTTGGTATGTTGTGCTGTTATCCTCATTTACTTCCAGAAAATTTTTGATTTCTCTTTTAATTTCTTCTATGACCCATTGTTCATTCAGGAGCATGTTGTTCAATCTCCATGCGTTTGCATATGCTTTAGGGATTCCTGAGTTGCTAATTTCCAACTTCATTCCTTTATGGTCTGAGAAGCTGCATGGTATGATTCTAATTCTTTTGAATTTGCTGAGACTTGCTTTATGGCCTAGTATGTGGTCAGTCATAGAGAAGGTTCCATGTACTGCTGAGAAGAATGTAAATGCTTTCTGAAAAGTTCTGTAGATATCTGTTAGATCTGTCGCTCCCCCTCTTCGTGGAGGAACGACACAGGACCCTGCGCTGTTCTTTCGTCTGCTCGGCCCTCCCCGGGTTTGCTGCTGGTTCTTCCCGGGTTGGCTACCATCCCTTCCACCTCCGTGGAAGGGTGGTTCCCCCTGGCCACTTTCCCCACTTCCGCAGGGGAGCGGCACACCGCCGGCCGGCTCTCTCGGGGGCTGCACAGGTGTTCCTTCAGATAGATGTTCCCCTTAGATGTTCCTCGTGCATGTTGTCTCTCTCCTCCTTTATAGTCCTCTTCCACCAATCCCAACTCTGCTACCCATATGCTGCTCTCCTCCAATCAGGAGCGGCTCTTGCAGCTTGTCAAGTTGGTGAGAGGCAGCTGGGTAGAAGCTGTATGCTCCTCTCCCAGCGCCACATTGTGGGAGAGCAGATGCATAGAATAAGTCTTAATTCCAGTAACAGTATAGTCCGAGTTGCTCCCCACAAAATCCATTTGGGCTATAGTGTTGTTTAAATCTACTGTCTCCTTGTTGATCTTCTGTCCTGTTGATCTGTCTATTTCTGAGAGTGGAGTATTGAAGTCCCCCAGTACTATTGTATTGGGGTCTAAGTCTCCCTTTAAGTCCCTTAACAAATCTTTTAAATAAACCGGTTCCCTGTAATTAGGTGCATATACATTGATTGTCATTATATCTTCCTGTTGAATTGATCCCTTAATCATTATATAGTGCCCCTCTTTGTCTCTCTTAACAGTTTTTGTGGTAAAGTTTATGTTGTCTGATATTAAGATGGCTACGCCCGCTCTTTTTTCATTTCTGTTGGCATGGTATATCTTTTTCCAGCCTTTCACTTTCAGTCTGTATGGATCTTTATTAGAAAGATGTGTTTCTTGTAAGCAGCAAATAGATGGGTTTTGTTCCTTTACCCCATCAGCCAATCGGTGTCTTTTAACTGGACAGTTCACGTCATTAACGTTCAATGTGACTATTGATAAGTAGTAGCTTTGCCCTGCCATTTGCCAAAGATATTTTCTGATATATGTTTTGAACTTCCTGTGATCTTTTGGTGTGAGATTTCCTTCCTTTACCTTCTTTCATATTGATGACCGTGTTTCTGTGTTTCTGTGTGTAACACATCTTTAAGCATCTTTTGCAGGGCTGGACGAGTGGTGACAAATTCTTTCAATTTCTGTTTGTTGTGAAAGGTCTTTATTTCACCTTCATTCACAAATGAGAGCTTAGCAGGATATAATATTCTGGGCTGGCAGTTTTTCTCTCTTAGTACTTGGGCTGTGTCTCGCCATTCCCTCCTAGCTTGTAGGGTTTCTGATGAGAAGTCAGCTGTGAGTCTGATTGGAGATCCTCTGAGAGTAATCTGATGTTTCTCTCTTGCACATTTTAGGATCTTTTCTTTATGTTTCACTGTGGCGAGTTTAATTACAATGTGTCGTGGTGAGGATCTCTTTTGGTCGTGTTTATTAGGGGTTCTATGAGCTTCCTGTACTAGGATGTCTCTGCCCTTCTCCAAACCTGGGAAATTTTCTGCCAATATCTCACTAAAAAGGCCTTCTAATCCTTTCTCCCTCTCCATGCCTTCAGGAACTTCTAGAACACGAATGTTGGGTTTTTTAATAGTATCCTGAAGATTACTGACAATATTTTTTAGATTTCTAATTTCCTCTTCTTTTCTTTGGTTTGATTGTGTATTTTCCTGTGCTCTGTCTTCTAAGTCTGATATTCTCTCTTCTGCTTCACGTATTCTGTTTTTTAAGGCTCTCTAATGTGTTTGTCATTTGATCTATTGCATTCTTCATTTCATTAAGATTTCTTGTCACTATCATAGTTTCCTATTCTACTAGTTGTTTCATTTCATTTTGATTCCTCCTTAATATTTCATTTTCACGAGAGAGATTTTCTATCTTGTCCATTAAGGATTTCTGTAGTTCAAGAATTTGTTTTTGAGAACTTCTTAATGTCCTTATCAATTCTTTGAGATCTGCTTCTTGCATTTCTTCTATGTCATCATCTTCATAATCTTGAATTGGGGTGTCTATTTCATTTGGGGGCGTCATAGTGTCTTCCTTGTTCTTGTTACCTTGGCTTTTGCATTTGTTTAGCATATTGGAGATATCCTTTGTTTTTTTTTCTCGTTATACTGTGACTCTAGATTAAGAGGACTGTCTGCTTTTGATGGATCCTTAGAGGCTGTGATGGGTGTGGCCAGAGAGCTCTGGTTCTACAGGGTTAAGGGTGTGTCAAAGGTGATTCACCCTGATTGCTCTCTTGCTCGCTCTTGCGCTCTCTCTCTCTCCCTTTTTTTTTTTTTTTTTGACTCAGTTGGGAAGTAATTCCACACAGCTGAGTGGAATTTAGAGTGGTTGATGTATGAAATTTGGCCCCTGTGGGTATTCGTTTGCTTACCAGAGTCAGGTTTTTCTGCTTGGCTAATGAGGGGCACCCACTTTACATATGCAAAATGGCATGCACGGCTTTACTTACGTAAAATGGCACCTGACCTTCGTCTTGCTCGGCTTTGTAAGGTGAGTGGAGAGAGAGGCTAAATGTCCATGCCGGTTCCCCTTATTTATTTGATTTTTTTCTCTCCTCCAGCCAGCCTGGTGAACTTTCCCCAATGGGATTTCAGGCCTCTTTCTCTGCAGGCTCTTTCTGCCTTTCCCCGCCAATGTCTCGGGTTACTGAGAGATTTTTGTCTCACCTCCCCTTCCAGCACTGGCGCACAGACTGCAGCTCCAGCGGGTCTGGCGGGTCCGGCGGGTCTGGCGGCTTCTGTGGCTCGGCTTCCACACCTTGCTCTCCCCGTAGGTCCTCCGAGTCACAGCCACTATATCTGGAAGAGTTTCCTCTGCAATTTTTCCCTGATCCTTTTCCTGAGGCTACCGTAACTCCACTTTTATTAAACTATCTTTTCCCGGACTATTGGTGCGCGCCCTCACTATTCCACCATCTTGGCTCCACCCCCTTCTTCCCTAATTTTAATTATTTCTTTTCTCCTACTAGTTATGGGCTTGGTTTGCCATTGTTTTTCTAGGTCCTTGAGATGCATTGATAGATTTTTTATTTGGTGCCTTTCCAATTTCTTGATGTAGGCTCCAATTGCTATAAATTTTTCTCTTAACATTGCTTTACCTGTATTCCAGAAGTTTTGATATGTTGTAATTGTCATCTTCATTTGTTTCCAGAAATTTTTTGATTTCTTCAATGACCCATTGTTTGTTCAGGAACATGTTGTTCTGTCTCCATGTGTTTGCATAGGTTCTGGTGATTCTGAGTTATTGATTACCAAAACTTCATTCCACATGGTATGATGTTGACTTTTGAATTTGCTGAGACTTGCTTTATGGCCTAGCATGTGGTCAATCATTGAGAAAGTTCTGTGCTCTGGTGAGAAGAATGTGTTTTCTGTGGCTGTAGGGTAGAGAGCTCTGTAGATACCTTTTAGGTCCATTTGGTCTATTGTGTCAATTAACTGTTGTTTCTTTGCTGATTTTCTGTCTGATTATTTATCCATTGCTGAAAGTGGGGTATTGAAGTCCCCAATTACTATTATATTGGAGTCCATCTCCCTTTAAATTGATTAACATATTTTTTAGATAGCCAGGTGCCCTGTAATTAGGTGCATATCTGTTTATAATAGTTACATCTTCCTTGAGTTGATCTCTTAATCATTACATAGTGCCTGCTTGTATCCAAAAATGTAAACAAACACACATGGGGAAAAATGGCTTCTCCTAGCTGGCTACAGGTCCAGGTTGGGGGAGGGGGAAGAGAGGCAGGCAGGGAGGTGCCCCATCTCTCTATTTGTTCCTTTATAGTTTCTCTTTTTTCCTGTGTGGAACTTCAAAAGCAGTTAGCCAAGCTCTCCCTCCCGCTGCTAACTGTAGCTCCCTGAACCTACGAATTTCCATCTCACCTGGTCTTCTGGGGGCTGGTACAGACCTCCCTAGTCCTAGCTGCTGCCATTTCCCTCATTATACTCTTAAAACTATATATTAGGCCGGCGCCACAGCTCTTTCTCTAGGCTAGTCCTCAGCCTGCGGTGCCAGCACCCTGAGTTCTAGTCCTGGTTGGGGTGCTGGATTCTGTCCTGGTTGCTCCTCTTCCAGTCCAGCTCTCTGCTGTGGCCCGGGAAGGCAGTGGAGGATGGCCCAAGTGCTTGGGCCCTGCAGCCGCTTGGGAGACTAAGAGGAGGCACCTGGCTCCTGGCTTTGGATTGGTGCAGCGCGCCGGCCGCAGCGGCCATTTTGGGGGTGAACTGACGGAAGGAAGACTTCTCTCTCTCTCTCTCTCACTGTCTAACTGACTGTCAAAAAAAAAAAAAAAACTATATATGTGAATACACAAAATTTATTCCCATTTTTAAAATAGAAAACTTTTTTTTTAAAAAGGGCATTCAAAATAGAGAGTTACCCAATTAAGATACTGAGATGAAAACCAAATAGATTATTCAGACAATTACAAATATTTCTATTGGTTGGGGCTCCTGGAAGGAAACAAGGATTCATTATTTTTTATGGCTGAATAATATTCCATTGTGTATATACACCACATTTTCTTTATCTGTTAATTCCTTGATTGACACCTAGGTTAATTCTCATAATTTGCAGCAAAATGGGTGTTGTGAAGTCATTATGGTAAGCATAGCAATCCAGACATGAAAAGGCAAATACTGTATGCTCTTTTATATATAAAAGTTTAAAAAAAAGTCAATCTGAACTTATAAAAGTGATTACTAAGGCTGAGAAGTGTGAGGGAGTGGATATAGAGGGACACTGGATAACAGGTACCAAAATACAGTTAGATTGAAGTAATATATTTTAGTGTTTCATAATACAGTGTGGTGACTACAGCTCAAAATAATGTATCATGCACTGTGTACAGAACTAGAAGAAAGGAGTTGTAGTCTCTAAACATAAAAAACAAAATGGAAATGATAATTACCTAACTTGATCAGTGTACACTGTATACATGTATTGAAATATTACATGGGACTTCATAAAATATGCAAGCATTACCTGTTAATCAAAAATAGAAAGAAAGAGGGGCTGACACTGTGGTACAGCAGGTTAAAGCCTGGGCCTGCAGCACTGGCATCCCATATGGGTGCTAGTTTGAGTCTTGGATGCTCCATTTCTGATCCAGCTCTCTGCTATGGCCTGGGAAAGCAGTAGAAGGTGGCCCAAACCTTTAGTCCCCTGTACTCATGGGAGACCAGGAAGAAGCTTCTGGCTCCTGGCTTTGGATCAGCTCAGCTCTGGCTGTTGCGGTCATTTGGGGGAGTGAACCAGAGGATGGAAGACCTCTCTCTTGCTTTCTCTCTCTCTCTCTCTCTCTCTCTCTCTCTCCCCCTCTCTCTCCCTCTCTCTCCCTCTCTCTCTCTCTCTCTCTCTCCCTCTCCCCCCCCTCCTCTGTCTCTACCTCTCTCTGTAACTCCATCTTTCAAAGAAATAAAATAAGCCTTTAAAAAATAGAAAGAAAGAAAAAACAAGAAAGAAAAAGAATTGAAGGAAGGAAGGAAGGAAATAAGTGAGGAAGGAAGGGAGGGAGGGAGAGAATAGATCATGGTGGGGTAGGGGACTTAAACCTCATATAAACTGTAAGAATAGTAATTAAAGAATTATAAATACAGGTGATGTGACTTTTATTTCAGAAGATCACTCTTATTTGGTTGAATAAAGCTAAAATGAAGTCCAGGTCAGAGATGGTGGAATTAGTTAGGAGGCTATTGCCATAAACCAGGTGTGAGATAGGGGTCTAAATCAAGGTGGCAGTCGTAGTAAGGATGGGGAAATATTAAAGAGGAAAAATCCAATAGGATTTGTTCATGGGTTAGCTACATCAATGAGGTACAAGAAGATGATGAGTCCTAGGTTGCTGACTTCAGTGATAATAAATATTTGTCCAGTGAAAATGAACAACATGGATAATGGTACTATTCTCAAGATAGAGAATAAAAATAATGAATTCAATTTGGGCCAATCTCAGTTGGAAGTACCAATGCCAAATGAATGGTGTGATAAGTGATGATACTGTGATTCAGGACAGAGGTCTGGGAAGGAGCTATGGATGTGTGCAGTCATTTCTGAGCTGTTCCTATTTCTAATTGTTGTAGGATGTGTCTACCTAGATGTTCTATGGTCACCTGAAGGTCAATTTGATGAAATTCAAACTCACTGGCTTTCCCCCTAAGCTAATTTTCCTAACTCCATTGTAATTAATTGTGGCATGATTGAATTTCCACCTCTAGATTCTAATGCATAGAGATAAGCTTTATGCTGTTCACTTTTATTCTTATTGCCAAACTTGCATATTATCAAGTTATATAATTCATTCATTCAAAATTTCTCATATGATTTTTCTAGGTGCCTAGAAACTTGGGTTTCAGTCTTGATTCTACTGAGAAGGTTTTCAACTTGGAGAAGTCATATAACCCTCCCCAAGCTCCAGTTTCTACATCTGAAGAAAAGAAGTCTTTGGGTTAGATAGCCAATGAATTTCCTTCCAGGCAGTCAGTCATATCTTTCCTTTCTGATTCTGATGCTACAAGCAAAATTTACATAACTGTCTCCAATCTGATGTCTCAGCTTTTTGGTGTCATTCGCATACCTAAAATTGCCACTTAAAGTTTCTTTAATATTATTCTTTCATATTATGCCTTGTCCTAAAATTAACCCAGTGGTTTCCTTTTTGCCTGAATTGTTTGTAAATTTATTAAGATTTAAGATTTTACAAAATGATTTCTCCCTAACTGAACTGATTATTTGTTACCTCTTGGCATCATCCTTTATCTTCAGTCAGTCCAGACATCTGCCTGATTTCTTCCTAGAATTTAATCATGATTTTCCCCCACTTCAAGATCCAATGCCCTTCCCTCTGAATCTTAAGTCATGTTTCAAAGATCAGCTCAAGTCCTCTCTCCAGGGAGATTATCCTGAACTACTCAATCCTCAGTATTTTCCTCCTTTTTTTTTTTCTGATTTCCAAGAGTATTTGTACTGAGTGGCACGATTTAGCACTTAACCATCCATGGGCTTGACTTCTAACAGATTCCCATGTGGGACTACCTTCTGTCTTTGCCACAACCTAACAGAGTATGAAGCCCAAAAGCTGTAAGTATGCATTAACTGATTGACTTTCAGGAGCACACACATTATTCAAAACAAGGGATAGTTATAACCTCAGTGTTTGAAAAACCAAAAATAAAATAAAATGTAAAGATAACAAAACCAAAGTTAGGATGGAGGGATGGCCTGTGAGATGATTAAAACCATGTGCCAGAATGGACATGAGAAATCCAAAAGCCAAAATTGTCTGTTCAAGGAAAATTAACTCCTGAATTCTTTTTGATGTTTTTAGATGCTGTTGGTAACCTGGGCATTGTGGGTTCAACTGACTTCATTAGGAACTGTGCACATAAGAATCAAATTATCCATGCTATCACAGAAGCATTTCAGTTGTAAAGATGCCACTTTAACCGTATAAGATATCCAGTGCAATTTTAAATTATATATTGTTTAAACAGGTCCAAATTTGGAGATTCCATGAATTTGTGAAGAAAGCAATCAGTCATAAAAGTACCTGGTTATGTCTCTAGGTAATATTTAGCTGAGTTTTTACATTTTTGAATGGCTCTTTGTAATTCACAATTATGTTTTTACCACTAGAATTCAAAAGGAAAAACCACTTGTTTACCACATGTCATTTTTTCTCCTTATCTGTCACCAAACACTTACCTATTTTTGCAATTATTATTTAGTACTCTCACTTTTTGCAAAGTACCTTAAATAATTATCATTATTATGACAAGTGTGTTGCAGAAATACTATATTATTCTGTATGAATCTCTATAGGGACTTTCTCTGATATCACTAGGTTTTTGATTATCTCGTATTTAACAGAAAGTTTATTTTGCATGCCACTGTCTTCAGAAAGTTTAAAGTCTCCCAGATTAACAATGCAACATGGAGCAAAGACAGGCCAAGCTACATTTAGAATTTAAATTTAAACCCTCATGAGCCTGCGACAGGATACTAAAGGAAATCATGATTCATATTCTGTACTCTCTAAGGTGGAACAAGTGTCTTGACTCCTGAGAGCTGGATGTCAGCAGGCTTTAACACAGTGATTCTCAGTGTAGCAAAAGTGGTGGAAAGCCACCACAAGGACTGAGAAAGTGAAGAGGAAAAAGCTGTCTCCTAAAACACAGGACATCCTGGGAATATGAAGTATGGCAGAGACCTTGTGGTTTCCATCTGCTCATAAAAAACTTGGGTAAACATTTCAGTTAGTTTGCATTCCCTGCCCCATCTTGCTGTGTTTGCTTACTATTCAGTGCATCTGAATTATATATTCCTATTAACCAAGAGAAATCTGCATTTCCATGATTTGGATGTGATTGGATAGCCTACTTGCATATGATAGTAACATCATCATGTGATTAATTTTTTATAGGTTACAGAGCATTTTTACAGATATTATTGCATATGATCCTTTTGATAGACCTGTGATATAGGTAAGAAAGAAATTATCTAACTCATGGACAACTTGATGTTCAGATTTTTTTTTTTAAGATGACGTACCTTATAGAATGGCGTTGGAATTGGAACACTGATATTTTGACCCAAAGCCTAGAGATGTTTCTATCATTCTTCAATTTCTGTTATCAAATTTGTTAATGATGACCTTCATGAGTGACTTTGATGAAAAAATGGCAATGAATGTGTGAAAGGATTCGTATCTTAAGAAATAATAGGAGTGAGAACTGAGTGTCCTCTGCTGCTTTTCTGATTTAATTGTAGAATTGCAGGATTTGATAGTCAATAAAGCAATGCATAGTTACAATTTGTTTCCGTTATTACATACAAAACCTTATACTTACCTGAGCTCTGGTCTTACAGGATCCTGGAGGAAAATACATCTTGTTTTCAAATACTTTTGGAAAGGAGTCTCTCTCAATATAACCCTTTCCAATGTCTTAACTTCTCACATCACAAAATATTTATTTCTATCTAACCCAAATCCTGACTGCTATCATTTAAGCCCAAATCAGTAGATTTTAGTGTAGGATTTTTATTTATAGCTTTCGAAGGAAGCAGGAAATATATTTGAATGCTTTCTGACTGCTGACAAGACTTAATAACTGATAGTCCTAGACACTGAACTGAATGTCCTTTGGCAGGGATGGCTATTTTGAGGGGAAAAGATAGAAACTGGCAAAAAACTTTTTTCATGCAGGTGTGATTTTATGATGGAATTTTATGAGAGAAACCAAGTAAGTGTCCTTTATATCATTTGCAATATTATCGGCTCTTAGGCTGAAATTTCTTGCTCATTATTCACATTTATTTGGCTTAGAACAAATTAAAATTCAGACAAGACTATTGTGATATACTTTTGATTTTGCAGATGCAATCTAACACCTGAACAACTTCAGAAATGTTTGGTTCTTTTATTTGTGCTCTTTATTTCTGTTCTTAAAAATGCTTTGGCGGCCGGTGCCGTGGCTCACTAGGCTAATCCTCCACCAGAGGCACCGGCATGCGGGGTTCTAGTACCGGTTGGGGCACCAGATTCTGTCCTGGTTGCTCCTCTTCCAGTCCAGCTCTCTGCTGTGGCCCGGGAGGGCAGTGGAGGATGGCCCAAGTGCTTGGGCCCTGCACCTGCATGGGAGACCCGGAAGAAGCACCTGGCTCCTGGTTTTGGATTGGCGTAGCTCTGGCCATAGCGGCCATTTGGGGGTTGAACCAACGGAAAAAGGAAGACCTTTCTCTCTGTCTCTCTCTCTCTCAATGTGTAACTCTGCCTGTCAAAAAAATGCTTTGGCTTTTTCAAAGGCAGAAATCATGCTTGTCTATATGGTGGTGCAACTTTGGAGCACTCTATCAATGCTTGATATTAAGGACAAACAAGCAAAGCTCTGCATATTAGAGTTATTTTTCTAGTTTCAAAGATTGTAAGGATGGGATTTTGAAAGTTAGTCCAGCCTGAAGAAAAACTAGCAGCTGGAATGCTCTGACTGATGTATTTCTTTGATAGTGTTTTCTTCAATCCCATACTAAATTGGGAAAAATTCACAGCAGAAGTTGATGTTTTTCACTTCTGAATTTCCAATTTGTTATCATGCATGGTAAGTGTCAGGGATAGACGTCCCTTTAAGAGGCTGCTTTCTTGTGAGGGGTCATCTTTGCATTGTAACATGTGATCTTGCTTCTGGCCAATCTGACTGGACAAGTTGTAAGCATAAGGCCAAAAGGTAGCATCTGTCTGCTGACCAGTCTATCTCTTCCAATGTCTACCTGGCAATTCCTTATGCTTTGCATGCAGCACATGTGCGCACGTGCACATACACACACACACAAAAGCACGTGTGTGCATACATACACATTTTTCTACATCTTCAGGAATTCCTTATTATCTTTTTGTAACTTTATTCCATTGGCTCATTTTTCAATGTGTGATGTTCTACTTTTCTCTGTGTATCTCCTATCTGGTTCATGTTGCAACTTTTTCCTCCTTTTCTCAAGATCCCTCTTTCATGCCTCCCAGGCATAACTAAGTTAAAAAAAATAGAAATCAATATCTGTGTGTGTCATTTCAAAAGTCACTGGCAATTCTGAGCAAATAGCATCATTACTTGGCATAAAAGTATTCTATATGACTCAAACTTAAGTCTTGGAAATAAAAAAAAAAACATGTATTCAAATCAGTTTTCCTTTGGACAGTATGCTTATTGTTGTGGGTTGAGCTGTGTCTTCCCCTCACCCTGGCCTAAAATTCTTATGTTGAATTCCTAACTCCAAATGTGACAGTTTATGGAGATAGGACCTCTAAGGAGGTAAGAATGTCTAAATGAGATCATAAAGATGAGTTCCTAATTTGGTAGGACTGGTGTCAGGAGAAGAGGAAGAGACTCAAGAAGCACACATCCACAAAGGAAAGGCAGCAAAACACACCAAGAAGGAGGCCATCTGCAAGCCAAGGAGAGAGGACTCACCAGAAACCAGCTCTGGTGGTATCTTGATCTTGGAACTTTAATCTCCAGAACTGCGGTAAAATATATGTCTGCTGATGAAGCCACCCAGTCTGTGGTATTTTGTTGTGGCAGTCCTGTAGACTAATCTACTTATTTAAGACTTGAGTTTCAAAACATGATTTCAGTCAACTTAAACCTGAACAACTCAAAATAATATACTTAATTCCAAACAGCATCAGTGTCAATACCTAATCAATTTAACTTTGTTATCATGACATCCAAGGGCTCTAAGTTGAACACTGGTTTTAATGGGGATATAATTAGACTTTTGGCACATACTTCATAAATGTTAAGTAATTAAGTTAAAAATATGCTTCCAAAATCTTAGACAGGGCCTACATTTGTACAGAACACTCTATGTACCAAGATTTACTTCATAAATGTTAAGTAATTAAGTTAAAAATATGCTTCCAAAATCTTAGACAGGGCCTACATTTGTACAGAACACTCTATGTTCCAATTTAGGAATAGTATTGGTTATGATCATAAATAGTAAATATTCATAACATGCCACCCTTACTTAAGAGGATATAGGGTATAATATGATTTATCAAGCTTGGAGTTTCAAGGTAGTTGTTGATTGCTCCATTAGTGATTTGTTTTTGAAATTTGAATCTGTAACCTCATTAATTTAGCTAATTCATAGAGATCGCATATTTAAAATTAGGTTCAGGTTTAAAAATGATAAAATAAACAATTTTTAAAAATGAATAGTAAGGGATATCTTATGTGTACACCACAAATCAGAGGCTCAGACAGATAGCTTAGGTTTAAGTTTGATTGCAATACTTAGTAATAAGCAATAGCTGTGGCTATGATTCACGAACATGATCACAACCTCATGTACATGAGGATGTGTTCTCTATAAAGCAAACTTTCAGGAGACTGTATCAGTAGAAAGTAGGGCCACTATTATTTTGATAGGAATAGAATATTTCTTATAGAAATTAGATCTGACACACACGTGGAAGGAATTAAGGAAGTTAAATCTGGAGGGGAAGCTGGAGAGTCAGAGAAGGAGTCACTCACTACCCATAAGCCTGAAGCATTGGCTAAGATGAACAAGTCAGGGTGTTCAGGGAATTTTGTACTGCCTAACCTGAGGATACAAGCACATCCTGCTGCTGAGGAGAAGCTGTTTCTCTGTGTGGCTGCCTCCTGAGCACCTGGCAATGTACTTAGAGCCATTGTTGGCCACCAGGTCTATCAGTTGGGTAAAAGAACTAAAGACAGAACAGAGGAGAGTGAAGACAAACTTGACTGTACCAGGCACTTCTGAATTTGCTTGTTCCTGCCTGACTGTGATTGCCTTCCTGGAGTAGAGACTGCTGCTTTACTTCTGTATTCCAACTCTTGTACAAGTTCCCCTTTTGGTCAGCATTTTTTAAAAAAGATTTATTTAGTTATTTGAGAGAGAGAGAGAGAGAGAGAGAGAGAAAATCTTCTATCCACTGGTCCACTGGTTCACTCCCCAAATGCAGCTGCCAGGGCTGGGCCAGAACAAATCCAGGAGCCAGGAGATTCCTTCATATCTCCCACATTGGTGCAGGGGCCCAAGCATTTGGGCCATCCTCTAGTGCTTTCTCAGGCACATTAACAGGGAACAGGATTGGAAGTAAAGCAACCAGGGCTCGAACTGGGATGATGGCAGCAGCTTTACCCACAATGCTACAATGCTGACCCCTTGAAAATCTTTAACCTGAGACCTTCTGCATTCTCAGCTTAACCAAATTGAAATCCTTTCATGATAAAAAACCTTAAACAAATTGTGTACAGAAGGAACATTCCTTAACACAATCAAAGGAATGTTCCTTCTACGCTATGCATGAGAAATCCACAGCCAGCATCATATTGAATGAGGAAAAGCTGGAAGCATTTCCACTAAGATCTGGAATCAGACAAGGATGTCCACTTTCACCATTGCTATTCAATATAGATCTGAAGGCTTTAGCCAGAGCCATTAGGCAAGATAGATAAATAAACGGGATATGAATTGGAAAGGAGGAAATCAAATTATCCTTGTTTGCAGATTACATGATCCTATGTATAAGGAAACCAAAAGGCTAAACTAAGAGAATATTGGAACTCATAAGAGAGTTTGATAAGTTTTCTGGGTATAAATTAACACACAAAAATCAATAGCTTTTGTATACATAAATGATGCCATGCTTGAGAAAGAACTTGTAAGATAAATATCATTCACAATAGTTACAAAACATTTAAATACCTTGAAATAATTTGTCCAAGGAGATGAAAGATCTGTACAATGAAAATTACAAAAGATTAAAGAAAGAAGTAAAAGCAGTTACAGAAAAATGGAAGAATCTTCCATGTTTGTGGATTGGAAGAATTAATATCATCAAAATGTCCATACTACCCAAAGAAATTTACAGATTCAATTCAATTCCAATCAAAATACATGGACATTCTTCTGAGACCTAGAAGAAATGGTGCTAAAATTCATATGGAATCACAAGAGATCCTGAATATCTAAAGCAATCTTAAATGACAAAAGCAAAGCCAGAGGCATCACAATACCAGATTTCAAGACATACTACAGGGAAATCATACTCAAAACAGCCTGGTACTGGCACAAAAATTGACGTGTATACCAATGGGACAGAATTGACACCCCAGAATTCAATCCATACATCTACAACCAACTTATCTTTGACAAAGGAGCCAAAATTAAACCTTGGAGAAAGGACAGTCTTTTTTAACAACTAGTGCTTGGAAAATAGGATGTCCACACACAGAAGTATGAAACAATACTCTTACCTTATACCTTATACAAAAATCAACAAAAATGGATCAAGGATCTAAACCTATGACCAGATATAATCAGATTTCTAGAGGAGACCATTGGGGAAACTCTGCAAAATATTAGTATAGGCAAAGATTCTTGGAAAGACCCCAGAAGCATGGGCAATTACAGCAAAAATAGACAAATGGGGTTACTGCAAGCTAAGAAGCTTCTGCACTGCAAAGGAAACACTCAACAAAGAGGCAACTGACAGAATGGGAGGAAATATCTGCAAACTATGCAACTGACACGAATTTGTGCCAGGGGATTCCAATTCAATCCCATCAAGGTGGCATGTACCAGTGCCATCTCACTAGTCCAAGTGATCAATTTCAGTTCACATTTGATCATAATGATAGGTCTAAGAGTCAAAGGGATCACATAAACAAGACTAGTGTCTGCTAATACTAACTGATAGAATTAAAAAGGAGAGAATGATCCAACATGGGAAGTGGGATACACAGCAGACTCATAGAATGGCAGATGTCCTAAACAGCACTCTGGCCTCAGATCAGCCCTTAAGGCATGCGGATCTGGCTGAAAAGCCCATAAGAGTATTTTAGGCATAGAAAGCCAAGACACTCTGGCAAAAATACACAAAAGACCTAAATTAAAGATCTTTGGAGTGAGATCTCAGTGGAAAGAATGGGCCATCAAAGAAGGTGGTACCTTTCTCTGAAGGGAGGAGAGAACCTCCACTTTGACTATGACCTTGTCTAAAGAAGATCAGAGTAGGCGAACTCAAATGGCTTCCATAGCCTTGGCAACTCATGACAAGAGCCTTGGGTTATTACTGATGCCATAAACAAGAGTGTCAATTTGTTAAGTCAACAACAGGAGTCACTGTGCACTTACTCCTTATGTAGGATCTCTGTCCTTAATGTGTTGTCCAATGTGAATTAATGCTATAACTAGTACTCAAACAGTAATTTACACTTTGTGTTTCTGTGTGGGTGCAAACTGTTGAAATCTTTACTTAACATATACTAAATTGGTCTTCTGTAAATAAAAATAATTGAAAATGAATCTTGATGTGAATGGAATGGGAGAGGGAGCAGGAGATGGGAGGGTTGTGGGTGGGAGGGACGTTACGGGGGTGGGAGGAACCACTGTAATCCATAAGCTATACTTTGGAAATTTATATTTATTAAATAAAAGTTAAAAAAAAGAAATTCAAATAGCCAACACATGAAGAAATGCTCAGTGTCTTTAGGCATTAGGGAAATACAAACCAAAACCACAATGAGGTTTCATATCATTGCAGTTAGAATGGCTTTCATGCAGAAATGAAAAACAGTTCAGCACTGTTGGTATAGTGGGTAAAGCTGCCATCTGCAGAGCTCCAACACATATAGGTGCTGGTTAAAGTCCTGGGTGCTCCACTACCATTCCAGCTCTGTGCTACTGCACCTGGGAAAGCAGTGGAAGATGGCCCAAGTTCTTGGCCTCTCCACCTTCAAGGGAGACCCAAATAAAGTTCCTGGATGCTGGCTTTGGCCTGGCCCAAGCCTGGCCTTTGCTGCCATATGGGGAGTGAACCAGTGGATAGAAGACCTTGCTCTCTCTTCCTCTGCCTCTCTTTTTCTGTAACTCTGAATTTCAAATAAATAAATAAATAAATATTCAACAAAGAGAAATAAAAAAACCAATAAATGCTGGTGAAGATGTGGAGAAACAGGTACCCTAATACACTGTTGGTGGGAATGTAAACTAGTACAGCCATTGTGAAGACAGTATGGAGATTCTGAAATTCAGAAACATCTGCATTTCATATTCTGAGATTCAGCTATATGAAAATAGATCTACCTTATGACCCAGCCATCTAACTCCCGGGAATTTATCCAAATGAATTAAAATCAGTGGGTGAAAAAGTTATCCATATCCCCACATTTACTGCAGTTCAATTCACAATATCTAAGATATGAAATCAACTCAGATGTCCTACATATAACATACAATATCAACCCGGATATCCATCAACTGATGTTTGGCTAAAGAAAATGTGGTATATATACACTGTGGAATACTACTCAGCCATAAAAAATGAAACCCTGTCTTTTACAACAAAATGGATGCTACTGAAACTATTGTGCTTAGTGAAATAAGCAAGTCCACAAAAGACAAATATCATCCATTTCCCCTGACCTATGGTAACTAACAGTATGAAAATGTAATGTTTGTGTACAAAATTGACATTTAGTGATTTGATTATTGTTTACAGCCCTTATCTCTACTGTTGAGGAGTAGTGTTTTTTTCCTCTCTTATTATTAGTATAATTATTTACTTAGAGGGTGAAGCTTGATTATCAAGGAGCAATTTTTTGTTTGTTGGTTTTGTTTACTTCTTCATACTAATCAGTGAACTCTATATTTAGTGTAGGATTAATTTTATGAGTATAAAAGTTAACTGAAGAAAAAATAACTGAAAATATGTCATTGTAAAAATTAAAAGCAAGAATAAGAAAGGAAGGATGAGGGAGGGTGAGAGTGAGGGTGTATCACTGTGCTCCTAAATCTGTATATATGAATTACATGAAATTTGTTCACCTTTTATAAATAAAAATATTTCAAAAATTGACATAGCCCAGCCTAGTCCAAGTCTATCAGTTTCTATGGTGCTCTGAAGGGAAGGAAATTTATTGCTTGCTGTGTAGGAGCATCATTCTGGGAGGATCATGTAAGGGCTACGGAAAAGTCCACCTGCTGACAGTATCTCCTTCATC
Organism: Oryctolagus cuniculus; assembly: GCF_051225735.1. Classification (NCBI taxonomy): domain Eukaryota; kingdom Metazoa; phylum Chordata; class Mammalia; order Lagomorpha; family Leporidae; genus Oryctolagus; species Oryctolagus cuniculus. The sequence continues at coordinate 81,663,966 of NC_142871.1, read as the reverse complement.
AGAAAGCCTGTTTGTATTAGTGCCAGGGCTCTCACCACTTGTCTGCATTTGGGTTGAAGCATTGATTTGTAAAAATTTCATATGTATCTTGATGTGAATGGGATGGGAGAGGGAGTGGGAGATGGGAGAGTTGCAGGTGGGAGGGAAGTTACGGGGGGGGGGGGAGCCACTGTAATCCCAAAACTGTACTTTGGAAATTTATATTTATTAAATAAAAGTTAAAAAAATTCAAGATATTAATGGGAGTTTATATAGTAAATCTTATTAATTCATCATTATATAAATATGTTCCTTAATCATCTTGCTGGCTTACTATAGAGTAGATGGCAAAAGCTCCAGGGATTCCAGAGGACTGGTGGGTGGAAAGCTCTAAACACATTAGGGTACATAAATGGAGAAGAAAACGTACAAAGGGGAATTCTCCCATGTAACTGAGCTTCCTAGTAACAATTCTGGTTAGAATTAGACTCTTCACTATACCGCTCAAGGATGAAATTACAACGGTGCTCCTGAGATGTTAATATTCATATCTATGTTCATGAAGTTAACACTGGAATTATTTTCAGTTTGATTGTTTACTACTTGGAAAATCAACTTATTTTTAGGTTGCCCAGTTTTCACACTTTATATTTAAATTTAGCTTTGCCTGATTCCATTATAATCTTGGTATGGAATGTAAGACCAGGATGTTTCCTGAGTTTCCCTTTCCTTCTCTTCCTTTCTTACCTTTTTCTTTTCTGAAGTGAAGTGAGGGTTTCTGTCACTGACCGCTGCTAAACTGTGGTGTCCTGCAAACTGGCTTGGGTGCTCTCCTTTCAATGGCTAGGTGACAGAGACAGGGGCACCTGGAGGCACTGACTGGTGTTCTGGTGAATGTGAGTTGCCATGTACAAGAGCAACATTAAGAAAACACAAGAGTCTGACATTGAGGACATTCAGGGTGAGCAAGTTCTAGTTCATACATGAGACAGCAAGGTAAATTAGTAAGGGAAATTGACAATCATTTATACCCACAGCCATCAGCAGGCATCTCAGCTAGGCTGCTGACAAAAGGTCATGCTCACTTGCCAGGATACAGCCAACAGTGAGGCTAAAAATATTCATCTTCAGACATTGTTTTGGTCCTTACGCTCTGTGGTGACAGAGGAGTGTCTCATTTCCTCTCCTTCATCCTCTCCCACCCCTGACTCTTTAGCTCACTTGTGAGCATGCACGTGCTCTTTCTTCCTAAGAACATGCAGAAGCAATAAATCAGCCAGTTTAAGAAGACCCAGCCAGGCCAACACAGATCGATTTCACAGGGAAGTCGATGGGTTGCTAATAGAATTACAACTACCTGTCAAAACAGGGAAAATATATCTGTGACAGTGACAAAGGGCAAATCAATTTAAGAAGAGGTTTTTTTCTTTGAGAAACATAGATGTGGAGTACATGGGTGTCTCTGAGTCTGTAATTGTGGATAGAAGGCATATACTTGGGCTGCTAAACTTAAGGTTATGTCAATGATTCTGGGAGTGCAGACTCTTCTCTTTTTCTAGGTGATTTTCTCTGGTAACTGTAAAAGTTGATCTGTAGGAGAATATAACAGGTAGGAGCTGGCTAAGAACATATTTTATGGACTGTGTTACCAAAGTAAGTTGATCTAGTTATTAAATAAATCGTATGCTCACAAACTGTGTTTTCATGTTTCAGATTTTGTCTCATTTCAAACAAGGGGCTGTGCATTGCCAAGGACAGCTATCTGGCAAATCTTTATCTTGTAAGTCAACTTGATCATTTTCAGAGGCTTCAGAAAATTGTTGGCAATGTGACTTTTGCTTAAAGAAACTTCTGTGTTCAGGCTTAGTGTCACAACAAAGGGAATCTTAATCATGAGTACTACTCCCAGGAGGATCCTGTTGTGTGCTAACATGAGACTTTCTAGGTCAAGGACTTAATTTTTTCACAATTTAGCACATGTTACTTTAGCTCAGCACTATGGATTTTCTGCAAAACAGACAAGGATAAAACAAACAAAAATAATCCTATGTTACAACAAATCTAACGTGTCATTGTAATCAGGAAACACATTGGGTCTCGTATTCACCAAGGCTCAGTAATCAAATGTACCCCCAGTAGACATGCTGCTCCTCCCTTGTTGGAACAGAGCTGCTGTGTGGCAGTACAGACAGAAGTTAACAAACAGAGAGCTGGAATCAGACATATCTGCATTCTGGTCTGATCCTACTAGTTATTTGCATGTCTTGGATAAGCTGTTTTGCCTTTCCAAGGTTGTTTTCCATTCTGTACAATGAAGTTATTAATAGTGCTGAACTCAGTTAGCTGTTATAGGAGTAAAGGAACTAATGTGCATGTCCTCTGACCTCCCAGTGTAGAAGGGAGGAAATTGGTGATGTTACTTATTTCTGTAATCTCTATTCTACTTATGACTATGGTCCAGCAGGCCATATTTTGCTCCAGGAAGTCAAGTGAAGGCTTCTAATGCTTTACTGAAATTAACAGCTATATAAGAAGAACTATACCCATTCCTACATGCTTCACATACACATGCCTCCTTTGGCATTTATCTTAAGGATATTATGTGATTTTCTATTACCATTTCCAACTCTACCTTTAGAAACTTGTCTTACCCATTGACCTTTGCTGCCTGGGAACCTAGGTAAAGAGGGTCAGGGAAACTCACTGTGGTATCTCTAATTCCTTGCATTTGCTGAGTGGTAGCTTATGGCCTGGCATTGAGAACCAAAGATTCAGTCTCTTGTTTTGGCTTGACCTTACTAACGATGGCTTTCATGCACACAAACTCATTCCCAAACCAACTTTTATCATGGGGTGGGGGATGAAGACACAAACTAGATTTAATTACTTTAAAAAATGTTAGATAATAAACATTGACATTAAAAAAATTCTCCTCTTCCAGAGTGGAGGCTGAGAAGATGTGCATCCTTTAAGGCTGGTAGCAAAATGCTGCTTGGTCCAGCAGTTTCAGAATGATGTCTGTAAAGATGGGCAGTAAGATGCTCCAGTGTCAGCTTACGTGCACATCTCTATTGCTTGGGTCCCAACTCCATTCACATTTTGTGCTGCACTTTCATGGAATTCCTCCTGGAGCTGTCCCAGTTTCAGAGCTATTGTCTCACCACCATTGCTTGCTATGAGCGGAATTGACTATAGCACTAATTTCTGTTGTAATTTACTGGTGCTCTGTCCACATTCAAGAACCTTGGAAGAAGTAGTAGGGATCATGGCTGCAGGTAAAGACAAAGATGCAAGTTTCTCTTGTTATTGATAGGACAAAGTATGATTAGTCTTGGTGTATATTTAGCATAATTATGCAAGTGTCTGTACTGAGGGCATTTTTACATTATTACTCTGGAACCACATCTTCATCACTGAAGTGGGACGACTTGCTTCATTCTCTGAAGGATCAGGATCATGACAGCCTAGGGACTCAGTATTGACTATTTTAGATATGATAGAGCTGGGGGAAGAGTGTGGAGGGATTTAAGATTGTTTAGTCCTGCATTGCATTGAAGTTCTTTGTGTAAGCCTATACCACATGCCTGAAATTCCTCTTACTGTCTTGAGGGGGGAACCTAAAAATGGTGCTTGGAAAAATGACCATGAGCTGAGCTTTGTAGTGGAGAAGTCATCTGCTAATCTCAATCCCTGACATGACAATCAAAGCAGGGGTTCCCAAACGGAGGGTCGGAAGGACAAATGTCCAGGCTGACGTCTGGGTGAGGTGCCTGACCTTCTCCTCGGTTTCTGAGAATACGAGTTGGATGAGAAAGCACTGAGGACTCAGGGCCAGGTGACTGGCCTCCACCTCCCACTTCTGTGGCTTGTGCTTGTGTGATGTTTACTGTGTAACTTACCCCAACTCTGCCTGAGGTTTGCAGGACAGCAAGTGGGGGAAAACAGTTGCTGTACTGCAAATGATATAAAGCTGGTTTTAAAGTTTAAAAAAAAGTTATTACTTTTTAGAACCACGGGCAAGAACTCTCTGAGGTGCCATGGTTCTGCAGCCAGTGCAGTAATTTCCTTCTCGGCAGGTTTTTTCTGCCTTTGCCTGTCCTGGGGACCTGTTGTGGCCAGCTCCGTGAGCAGAGTCAAGACCAGCTAGGAGATACTGGTTAATTGCTGAGCGGCTAATCAGAATTGGAAAGGTCAATGGTAACAGGCAACAACTTACTCATGTTTGAAAACAGCAGGTTGTGACAAAAGCAATTTACCTTGATAAATGCGCTTCAGAAATCTAGTGAGCTTATTTTGTCTCCCTCGGGCTCTTTCTGCCCATATTTATCTGCCCCTTTTGGTTTTGGATTCTGTCTCTGGTTTCTGTTTCTTGCTATTCCCCATCACTGTCTGTGACCCTTGTGACTCTCCCCTCTGAGGAACTAGCATGCAGAGAGCATCTGGGTTTTCCTTCCCTGTGGGTCCTCCTTTCCTTATTTCTCTCTCATCTTTACTCCCACTGCCTTTTTCAATCCTCATCCCCTTCTGTCCTAACTGCAGTGTTTATGATATTTTCCCAGGGATGAAACTGACGTGCCTTTGATGTTGTTAGCCATAGTTTCAGCGCTTGCATTACATCTGCTTCTGTAAGAGCCCTAGCTTCTTGCCATGGACCTCATCACTTGTTATGGTGGTTTGAAGATTGCAGGGGCCATGTGTCGCATGAGGTCACCTGTGGTATACAGTGTCCTCTGGCTAGGCCTCCCTTGAGTGCCACTGCTGGCTGTGACATCACTTGAAAACAGTTCCACCTCCACTGCTGCCTGTGCCATCCATGGCCAAACAGATGTCACGGCCAACTCTGGAGACTGAGCTCTTTCTGTGCCTGAGTGGTGCCTGATCCCCATGGCTACTGCTCTACTGGGTCTTCCTCAGAGGAGGAAGGCAGTCTCTGCTCCTCCTTGGGCCCTGCATTGCATACCTAGACAAAAAAAACTCTGGGTGCCTGTCCTCAGAAAGTGCCCCTGTGGAAAGAGATGGCACAGTCAAAAGGGGCTGTTGGGAAGAGTTTGAAGGAAGAAATGTTTTCAGAGTGTTATTAGTTGTTAATGGTTCACAAACCATGTTGGATGCCTTATATAATGATTACCTAATGATCACAGTAACTTCTATATGTTGAATACACAAATGGAAGAATATTCAGGGCTTCTATGACTCAGAATCAAACCCCCAAATCTCTGTATATCCTAGAAGGCCCTGAGCCCTTCTAGACTTGTCCAGTCTGATCCTCAGAATTTCCTCCTACCCCCAAATTCTGCCTTAACTTTTTAAAAATAAGGATTATATTTACTTATTTGAAAGGTAGAGTTGCAGGGAGGAAGAATAAGATCTTTCTTTCATTGGCTCACTCCCCAAATGGCTGCAATGGCCAGTGCTGGGCCAGGCTGAAGACAGGTGACTGGAACTCCAACTGCATTTCTCACATAAGTGCCAGGATCTAAGCACTTGGACCATTCTCTGCTGCTTTCCCAGGTGCATTAGCAGGGAGCTGTATTGGAAGCAGAGCATCTGGGGCTTCGAACTGGTACTCATAAGGGATGCCAACATTGTAGGCAGTGGCTTAACCTGCTATGCCACAGTGCTGGCCCCTCTGCTTTTCTTTTGCTGTGCAAACTGGTTTTCTTCTCATGGCCTTTGCATATATTGATCTCTCTTCCTGGGACAAACTTCCTGCCTCTTCCCTTCATCTGGCCAGTTCATTTCTCAGGCTGCAGTGTCATTTCCATAAAGTGTTTCTACATGCTCTCGTAACAGCGTCTCCATTTTCTTCACAGAACCCCTGAGAAATGAAGGAGAGCAACAGAAGAGCCAGCTTTGGGTACGTGCACCCTGGATAAGATGAAGGGGCTTATTTGCATTCTTCACATGATTGTTTCCTATCCATCTCCCCTCTTGCATGACTGCAGGGCTCATTGCGTGATTTTTTATTTTGTTGCTTCCCAGACCCAGCCCATAATAAGCTAATTACCCACTCTGTGCCAGGGGCTTTTTACTTAGGTAGTGTGGATTACTTCCATTTTCACCAGAATTGGAATGCAGGGGGTTGGCAAACCATTGTTTACTGGCCAAATCTGACCCCCAACTATTTTTATTAATAAAGTTTTATTAGAACACAGCCATGTGAGTTTGTATTGTTTAAGGCAATTTGTGCTACGAAGGCAGAATTGAGCATTTATAACAGAACCGATTTTACCTGCAGAGCTGAAAATATTTATCATTAAACCCTTTACAGAAAACATTTGCAGATCCCTGTATAATGTAACCCAGATTCTCAGTTCCTGGGTGAGGAAACTGAAGGCCAACACACTTTAGTAACTTCCCCATACCTAGATTTCCAGTGACAGAGCTGCGGTGCAAAATCACCACTAACTCTTTTCTTATTTTTCCACACAGATCTGCTGGCTGACTGATGTTTAGGGGAGTGCAGCAATTTTCACAGGGGAGATGATACTTGGCCTAGGTGTTATTTTTCTTTTTGAATTTTTATTGGAAATGTAGAAGGAGGAAGAAGGTGGAGGGGGGAGTGAGAGGGAGAACACTCCCATCCACTGGTTCATTCCCCAAATGCCTGTCACAGCCTGTACTGGGCTAGGCTGAAGCAAGCAGCCCAGAATTCAATCTGGGTCTTCCATATTGGTGGCAGGGATCCAACTACTGAGCCACCACCCTGCTGCCTCTCATTGTCTGCTTTATCAGGAAGCTGGAATCAGAAGCAGAACCAGGATTGAAACCTGGACACTCTAATATGGGGTATAGGATTCTAAGTAGCCTGTTAACTGTGGCACTAAATGCCTAACCCAGGTGGTCATAAAATAAAAGTGGAAATTCTGCAATGGACAAGAGAGGGTAAAATATTCTAGACTGAGAAACAAGTTAAAATAGGGCTCATGTGTTTAGGAGATGGTTGATCAGACTAACCACAATGTGGTGATGGAAAGACGTTGGGGAGAAATTGTCAGAAAAGGACATGGCTGGAATGTGAGGAACCTACCAGATCAGGAGGCCTGAACTTGAGCTTCCAAGTCTGTGGTCTGCTATGTTTATACTTCCCTGGCTGTTACATATTTTGAGTTTTTGTTCTAAATATATTTCTTTTCCATAAATATCTACATGTCTCACTACATTAACAATATATTGTATAAATAAAACATTTTAAAACATACAGATGTTTTTCTGAAAAATCAAATAAATGTTACAATGTTTTTTTATTTTCATTATTAATGGTTCAAAATACTTTTCAAATGCCTTACGACAATGAAGATTTTTAGTGAGAGTATTGTTCCTGAATGTGCTTAATCATATTTGAAGGTCTTGTCTTAACACTTAGTGATACAACCGTTTGATGATATCATTCAAGATTAGTTTTCTTTAATACATGTTTCAATGGTGTCACAACTGCAAAATGGTCACTCACAAAGAGATATGGATTCAAGTGGAAGAGATACATTGTTGGTTTCATCTAGAAATTATGATAATTATTTTTCAAAGCTACCTAGAAATTATGCAAGAGTTTTTGTCTTAATTCATCTGGTATGTTTATATATTCCCTGTTGTCAATTGCTTGTCAATATGCAAATAAGTTTGAAGGTGCTTTGTTCTCATATTATATACAGTGTGTTCACAAGCCAGGGATAACTACTCACCTGGAAATTTTTAAAAAGGTTGGGAAATTGCAAATTTAAATATCTGTATGTGGCATTTCTTGAAGATGACGAGTATCATTTCCACCAACAAAATCATGTAACAATAAAAATACTTATTTGTGAAATGCTCTCTTGAAAGCACAGGTTTCTTCTGTAAAAGAGGTTATTTCTTCCCTCTCTTTCTCACACTGTCACCTTTACCTAGAAGAAACCGATTTTGTGCTTATTTTTTGAAAATAAATACATCCCAGTGACAAGTCTGATTCTCGTTGTTGCTTTCGCTGCCTCTTGTGGCTGACCAAGAGTGCAAACTGGAAATGGGAGAAACGTTTGTCTTGCCATTTTCTTGCTGTTCATGGGTATCATTAGTATTTTCTTTACCCACAGCTTCTTTGAAAGGTCTTCTGAAGTCGTTCGTCCATTTTGGGTGGTTGGTTTAGTTAAAAGTATTCTGTATAACCTGTAAATCCAGGGTGCTGGCATAGGCACACTGCTGTAATTTGTTCAAAAAGATGGATAACTGAAGGCTCCACGGTCAAATCCTCCAAGTTAATGTGTACATTAAATGTTAGAAATCCTTAACTGCTTTCTAATTTTTAGGATAAATACCAGAGAAGTTGTAACATTTTCTTCCCAGCCCTCAATGACTTATCTTGTTCATCCCTGCAGGGTGCACACTGCTTATTTCTGAGTCCGCTGCTCTGAGCACTGGAAAGCAATCGCAAGTTGTTAGATGGGAGACAGGTGACACAATCAACTTCAATTTGTCTTTAGGATTAAATTTTTGTGACTCTGAGTCTAGACACGTTAAGTATTCCCCTAAGGTTTTCACTTTGTGCATATTCAAATAAATAAGTTCACTGGTTTTACATAATGTTATCCAAGCACTTTCAGAAGAGGCAACCACTGAGCCCCCTGATGGTCTGGTGAGCCTCATTAGAATCTCGATGGCATTCCTGGATAGCTCCAAGGCCTTTGCCCTTTAGATTGGAGAATAGGTACTTTGGGTACAAGGAGAGGATGGAGGTGACTTCAGCACCTCTGAATAGAAAGAATAGTTGTGTTCTGCAAGAGACAGGGCAAATGCTTTTTGTGACCCTATTAAAACCAAAAACTTAAGAGAAAGAATTAACAGCTCTGACTCCATATTTACACAAAAAGGAGGAAAAATACACAAGATGAGAAATGACTCTAGGTTAAGAGTTGCTTAAGGACTTATGCCCTTTTCAAGCCTTAATGAAAAATTCTTGTTTAAATAAAAAATAAAAGCATATGAAGATTAAAAACTAACCACTAACCTTGAAACAGGGAGAGAAATAAATGGAGTTAGTCCCTGAGATATAGAAGTTGTCAAAACAAAACCTACCTAGGCGAAATTTAATAGCCATTTTGGGTAAAAGTGCTGTGCTAGTTTATTTTGCAGACCATGTAACCAGGACATGAGGGACTCCATCCCTTGTTAAGCTTACAGAATTACTTTTAAGAGAAGAATTTTCACTATCTCTTTGGGAAATAATTATGTAAAAAGTTTATTGCCTCATTTCATAATTTTTCCAATTACTGTAATTGTGTGAGTTTAGAAGACAAAATAAATTAGAAATTTTAAAAACTAATCTGTGTAGCAGCAAATGGCTCACTGTATGGCATCCAGCTCCAAAATCACACCTTCTAAATTCTTGAGCAGTCAGAAAATACAGTTTATGTCTTTGGAAAAGGAATATATAGCTATACAGAATACTAAGTTGGAATCTTAACCAAGGTATCAAGATATGATCGATATCAGACACTGGAATGAGTTGTGAGACAGAGCATATGTTTGGAATTTCAAAATAGGAGATTAAAATCTGATTTGATGACTCTTCAATTCTATACTCACTTTGAGTATAGAAAAAAATGGAAAGGATGAGTGTTTGTGGACAGGGAACTACATGGTAAAGATTTTCTTTGGAGAAAAATGCTGTGTGAATTGTGGGTTTTGTTTGCTCCACAAGGAGAATGAGGAGTAGGGGCTTGCCTCTTGCACTGATCTTCAATAAGACCAATAACAGAGATTTTGATGATCTTAAAGTGTGTCCTCTGTAGCTAGCCAGACACCATGGACAGCGTCTGCTCCCTGTCTGGGGAATTCAGAAGATGGAAGTGGGTTGCTTTGCCACTGGAAGGTTGAATGGCATATATTCCCTGATTTGTTGAAATAAGCAATGCATGTGTATTTCCCATGACAGATATGAACAACAAGAGAGTTGATGTAGCAGTTGTCTTAGGTTCTGTTCAATAGAGTTGACTAGAGGGTTAAGGGAACATCAGCAGATAGAACACAATGTGGGTACTCACTGATAGAGTTGCAGCAACTGAGAAGAAACCAGATGATCAGCAGGATTAAAATTCATTGCCCAATTTGAAGGAGTGACAGTAGGGGATCATGGTCACACTGTATGAGAATCCCTGAGCAACTCTCAAGTGTGCCTCAGAAATAAGAACTTTAAATACCTGACAGTTCCCAGAGCATGGAGCCTCCCAGCAAGGCTACCGATCAAGGGTAAGCTTCCCTTTCTTCCTTCTTTCTCCTACCTTCCACAGTAAGATGGGGAATGAATGAGGTTTTGGATGTGTAACACAGGGATATGAGTGGAGAAATGGGACAAGATGATTTCATCTTGGGTTTGTGACTAAAGGTGACCAGTGTGTTTTATAATCTGACAGTGAACTGAAAAGCTTTGGGAATGCCCGAAGTTTCATCTGAGAAGTGAAAGAAATTTTCTTCACCAAGTAAGTTTTATAAGGATTGTAGGAGGCAGAAGTAAAGATGTTTGCTGATTATATTCCTGGAGCTCTATTTCATCAGCATCCTGGATCCAGAAAAAAGAGGCCACAGGACAGGAGAGGGTCACGTGTGGTGTTTCAACCTCTTCCTCTGGCCGCAGTTTGTCACCATGGGGGTAGGGTGAGGATACAGCTGTGAAGTAAGAAAATGCTATTTCTTTCTGTTTACAAGGAGGGATACTATGTTCTGAATATTTATGTCTCTCTAAATTCATGTACTGATGGGTGGGCATTTAGCCTAGAAGATAAGATGTCCCATATTGGAGTACCTGGGTTTGCTCTAGCTCTGTTTCCAGCTTCCTGCTATTATAGATCCTGGGAGGCAGTGGTGATGGTTCAAGTAATTGGGTTCCTGCCACTCATGTAGAAACTCGGATTGTGTTCCTGGCTCATGGCGTCAGTCCTGCCAAACCCTGGCCATTGTGGCATGTGGGGAGTCAACGAGCAGATGGGAGCTCTGTCAGCTTGTGTTATCTGTCTATCCTTCTTCATTCAAATTAAAAACAGAATATTGAAATCCTGATGCCAAAGTGATGGTATTAGCAAGTGGGGCCTCTGGAAGGTGATAGGTCACGAGGGCGGAGCCCCATGAATAGGATTATTTGCCTTATAAAAAAGGCCCCAGAGAGCTGCCTTGCTCATTCCACATGTGAGAACACAACAAGAAGAGATTATCTAAGAGGAATGGGTTCTCACCAGATCCTGAATCTTATAGCACCTTGATCATGAACTTTCCAATCTCAAGAACTGTGAGAAACATTTCTGTTGTTTATATGATGTATAGTTAATAGTGTTTTATTAAGGCAGTCTACATGGATTAAGACAGGGTGGTTCAGCAGTATCCATTAATCTCTTTATCAATGAAGTGTTAAGGCTGGCTGATGTTGTGCACTTGAGGCTTGGAATGCAGGACAAGGTATAAGTCCTCCCAGTGTTTACATATGTCTAATGCAAGCACAACTTCCTGTACCATTATTGTGTGTGTCTGTGTGTAAGGATATGTGTGATCCAGGGAAACATCAGAGACTCCTCCCAGTCAGAGGAGGGTGGTGGGGAACTGGTGAGACTCAGTTTACTGCAGGTATTAAGATTGCAGACTTTGGAGTCTGGTTGTTTGAATTTGAATATTGGGTCCTTGGGGAAGACTAAGTTCTTACTTCCTCATCTATAAAAGGTGTAAACTACTTACTTCATGGCATTATTATAGTAATTAAAGAAGAGAACTCCCCACGGAGTCTCTGCTATAGTTCTTGGCACCTGATGAATGCATAATGTTGTGGTTAGAACAGAATTTGGCTTCCCAAACCTGTGCAGAAGTTTAAACTCCAAAGTCTTACATTAACAATTAATGAATTAATGTCAATTTTTGATGGGTTAGGGGGTAGAGACTTGATCTAACTATGGTGCCTGGGAGGTGGGAAGTCTTCAAGTCTTTGGGGGCTTGCTTTTGGAAGGTGTTCTCAGGAGAGAGTTGGTTGTAAGTGAAAAGCTTATAACCTTCTCTCTGCTTCATGGCTCACCATGCAGTCATTCCTTTGCTATGCCCCAGGTTGGTCAGATGCCTGAAACAATGGGGCTACTCAATCTTGGACTTGTAAACCTCCAAGTCTACAAACCTTCCTTTATAAGTGGCTTCTCTCAGGTATTTTGGTTGTAGTAACAAAAAGGTGGACTAATACTTTCAGTAGCTGCCGGCTAATGTTATTCTGTGTTTCTAATTCATACAGACTATTCTCATTAGTCATTGTATTTGCATTCTATAAAGTTGCTTAACACTGAGTTAGTAAATACTCCTAAAGGATATATGGAGTTAGGTTCCTGTAAGCCTCTGGTCACAACATTTCCATCAACTAATGAAAACATAACCTTGTTTTATGTGTACTTCTTGTTAAAGATAGCTTGTTTTACATATATTAGTGATTAATTAATGTTGGAAACAAAGCTGAGAGCTCTAGAACTCATGCCTGAATAAGATGATCTAAAACACGCATTTTCTCTCTAGGGAAATTTTTGTTTTTAGGAACACCAGACAACATTTCAGCACTACAACTGAGGGTCATTTTAAACAGCAAAACCATCAGCAAAAAATGCAAAAAACATTTCACTCAGTCCATTGTGAAAAGGATACTTGTTTATGTTTCAAGAGAAGAAACATGAAGGCAGAGAATCAGCTGGGATTGTGCACATTGGGTGACTTGAATTGTTTTGTACTCTGCACATGTCTGCAAATGACTGTGAGAGTTTCAGGGTATTGATTTTGGGTACAAATAAATTTTAGTGACTAGGCAAATTTACAACTATGGAATATGTGAACAAAGATCTAATGACTCTATCTGGGTAACAAACAACTGGTAATCCAAGGTCTGTTAACTCTCTCTGGTAAAGGGAGAATGACATGCAGAAGCAGCTCATTCTGTCCTTGGCCAGATCTCACATTGACAAAGCTGCCAAATTCTACCCCATGGGACCTTGCAAAAGCACTTTAACATTTCTTTCCAGTGACAGTCATTCATATACTGGAAGACAGCTATTATATTTCCTTGGACTCAACTATAGGTTAAGAATCCCCATTTCCTGTAGCTATTCTCCATATGATAATACTTTTACTGTCCTTACTGTCCCTGTTGCTTTCCTTGGAAGATGTTTCAACATCTTTTTTAGAGTGTGAAGCCCAGGAGTAGGGCTGAGTACCAAAGTGTCAGATGAGGTCTGACCAAGGCTCCAGAGAAAAGTGAAAATAACCTCTTTCATTCTAAATGCTATGTTTTGCTAAATAATTTTAGAGTTTTTGAGGAAGAAACTTGATATTCTCACACTAAATACATTATCTGTTAATATTTCCTAGACTCATGCATCTAGATGAGGGGCATATGACTGGTTCTTCCCACAGGATACAGGTATAAATGATGCAAGCCTCTTGCAGGTCTGATTCGTAAGGATTTACTAAGGAGGCTCATGGTCATATTGGGAATCAAGTGCATCAAAAGACATAGTTACAAGGTGGCAGAGCTCAGGGTCTCGAGTTATCATGTGGTGCAGAGCGATGCAGAAGAGTCATTTAACTTGCCACAAGCCTTGGCAAATCTGTGGAATAGAATTTTACTATTTTAAATACTGATTTTTTTGGTAGTTTACAGTGTTCATTGTAAAGAGAATCTACAGCAGCTTTTTGGGTGACCACATTCTATTGACTTGCAATGAGTTTGCAGTAAGCTAATAAATCCACTGTCCTTTTTAACACAAGCTGCTACTTAGATCCATATTCCTACCATGAACTTGTTGATATTGTTGGATATAAGTCCAATATGTTACATTTATCCCTATTGGCCTTTATTTTTTAGATCCAGTGAATCTCTTTTCCAGTTTCTTCAGAACTTTTTAGATGGTGATTTTGTCAAACAGCCATTCTTTCAAACTTTGTGTCTTCTAAAAATGTGTAAGACTTTAAACTTCTTGCTTTTTGTTTAACTTTTATTTAATGAATATAAATTTCCAAAGTACAGCTTATGGATTACAATGGCTTTTTCCCCCCCATAACTTCCCTCCCATCCACAACCCTCCCATCTCCCGCTCCCTCTCCCATTCCATTCACATCAAGATTCATTTTCAATTATCTTTATATACAGAAGATTAATTTAGCATATATTAAGTAAAGCTTTCAACAAAAACTTCTTGCTTGTAAACACTTTATTATCAAGTGTACTGTGCCTTTGTATTCAGATAAAAATACACAAATGTTTGTAACTCAATTACACATGCTTTTAGTGTGTGTATTACTCATCAATTCTAGTGCTGTTTCATTTTCTTTGTTGGTGTGTTTTATGATCTGTCCTTCAATATAACAGCTTATTTTACCTGGGTCCCTTTTTTCCTCCCTTTTTTATTTTTATCTTACTCTTTCAGTCTCTGGAAAACATATCCTCCCCCTCATTATAAAAATGCCACTTCAGAGCCAAAGGTATATTGTTCTAGAAACTGATGTTGGAAAATGGAGGAATCTGGAAAACGTCATGCTGAGTGAAATAAACCAGTCCCAAAAGGACAAATATCATATGTTCTCCCTGATCGGTGACAACTAATCGAGCACCAAAAAGGAAACCTGTTGAAGTGAAATGGACACTATGAGAAACAGTGACTTGATCAGCTCTTGTCCAGATTGTCAATACTTTATCCCTTTTAGTATTTTTTTGTTCTACTTAATACTATTGGTTGAACTCTGTAATTAACACACAATTATTCTTAAGTGGTTAAATTTAACTGAAAAGTGATCTCTGTTAAATATAAGAGTGGGAATAAGAGAGGGAGGAGATGTACAATTTGGGACATGCTCAATATGACTTGCCCCAAATGGTAGAGTTAGAAATGTGCCAGGGTATTCCAATTCAATCCCATCAAGGTGGCATGTACCAATGCCATCTCACTAGTCCAAGTGATCAATTTCTGTTCACAATTGATCATAATGATAGGTCTAAGAGTCAAAGGGATCACATAAACAAGACTAGTGTCTGCTAATACTAACTGATAGAATTAAAAAGGGAGAGAATGATCCAACATGGGAAGCGGGATATACAGCAGACTCATAGCATGGCAGATGTCCTAAATAGCACTCTGGCCTCAGAATGAGCCCTTAAGGCATTCGGATCTGGCTGAAGAGCCCATGAGAGTATTTTAGGCATGGAAAACCAAGACACTGTGGCAAAAAAAAAAAAAAATCTAAATGAAAAGTCTTTGCGAGTGAGATCCCAGTGGAAAGAATGGGCCATCAAAGAAGGAGGTACCTTTCTCTGAAGGGAGAAGAGAACTTCCACTTTGACTATGACCCTGTCTAAAAGAGATCGGAGCGAACTCAAAAGGCTTCCATAGCCTTGGCAACTCATGACAAGAGCCTAGGGTGATTACTGACACCATAAACAAGAGTGTCAAATTGTTAAGTCAACAACAGGAGTCACTGTGCACTTACTCCTCATGTAGGATCTCTGTCCTTAATGTGTTGTACAATATGAATTAACGGTATAACTAGTACTCAAACAGTACTTTACACTTTGTGTTTTTGTGTGCGTGTAAACTGTTGAAATCTTTACTTAACATGTACTAAATTGGTCTTCTGTAAATAAAAATAATTGAAAATGAATCTTGATGTGAATGGAATGGGAGAGGGTGCGGGAGATGGGAGGGTTGGGGTGGGAGGGAAGTTATGGGGGGGGAAAAGCCACTGTAATCCATAAGCTGTACTTTGGAAATTTATATTCATTAAATAAAAGTTAAAAAAAAGAAACTGATGTTGGGATCCAGGCATCAAAACTCCACATTTGACACCATTTACGGTACAACTATTACTCCTCCCTTTTCCAAAGTCATGACTGTCATTTGTTTAAAAAAAGAAGTTTAGAAACACTTTTGTGTCTTCAACTTGTTTTGGGAAAAAAACTACTCTTTTTCAAACTTAGAAAACATTGTTTTGAGTCCTGGTTTTCCTAATTATGAGCTTAACAATCTTGGAGAATCTTGTCTTAACTTGTATGAACATCAGGTTTACTTGGTTGTTTATTTATACAATCTGCAAGTAGAGATAGTAATTTTCAGCTTGGATATCCCCAAGATTGTGTGAGGATTGCATACACGAATGGTGCCTGAATGTTTAGGCTAGGCAAGTGTGACTCTGGTTGCTATTTGCCCAATGATGCTTCCTGCATCTTTTCTGTGAGGTCCTTCCTGCCCTACAGGATCAGCAGGAGTGTGTGGTGGTCATCATGGTGCTGTAGGTTTGACTGTCTTGGCGGGTCCTCAGGTGTTTCACCGTACATCTGTCTCAGGAAGAAAGGGGAACTTCATCTAGACTGTACATGATTTGAGCTCAGAGATTTTCATTCTTGAAGGGCAGGTGAGGGTATTAGCTCTGAAGATACAGACATCAGAGTTATTTTCAGTGGGCTCAGCAACAGCCTTCCTCATTGTACCCTCCAGATGCTCCATGCGGTGCGTAGGATCACTGAGGCTCTGGGAACTGAAGACTCAGTCTTGGAGATTTACAACACAACATGTACCATTAAAGGCGCCAAGAAGTCCTGCAGTGAAGAAACCTTTTTGACTTGGTTTAGCTCATTGGTTCTCAAAATTATTTGACCTTGGAACCCTTTCTTCTATGGGATTAGTATTAATGTCTCATTCAACTAGTTTTTTTTTTTTTTGACAGGCAGAATGGACAGTGAGAGACAGAGAGACAGAGAGAAAGGTCTTCCTTTGCCATTGGTTCACCCTCCAATGGCTGCCGCCGCCGGCGCGCTGCGGCCGGCGCACTGCGCTGATCCGATGGCAGGAGCCAGGTGCTTATCCTGGTCTCCCATGGGGTGCAGGGCCCAAGCACTTGGGCCATCCTCCACTGCATTCCCTGGCCACAGCAGAGAGCTGGCCTGGAAGAGGGGCAACCGGGACAGAATCCGGCGCCCCGACTGGGACTAGAACCCGGTGTGCTGGCACCGCAAGGCGGAGGATTAGCCTAGTGAGCTGCAGCGCCGGCCTCAACTAGCTTTCAGTGGAAGTCTACTGGACACATAAACCTAGAATACTTGACAGTGAAATATCCTGAATTCAGTGAATAGAAATATGGCAGCTTATTCTTATCCTGGTCTTTTCCCAATCTGGCCCAGTCCCAGTAATGTTTTGGAGAGAACCCACAAATCATTCATCCATGTAGCAGGTTGTTAGTTGCCCTTACCTGTTCTGAGAGTATTTTCTTTTTTTTTTTTTAAGTTTTATTTATTTATTTGAAAGTTAGAGTTACACAGAGAGAGGAGAGGCAGAGAGAAAGAGAAAGAGAGGTCTTCCATCTGATGGTTCACTCCCCAAATGGCTGCAATGGCGGGAGCTGTGCCAATCCGAAGCCAGGAGCCAGGAGCTTCCTCCAGGCCTCCCACGCAGGTGCAGGGGCCTAAGGACCTGGGCAATCTTGTACTGCTTTCCCAGGCCATAGCAGAGAGCTGGATTGGAAGAGCAGCAGCCGGAATTAGAACTGGCGCCCATATGGGATGCTGGCGCTTCAGGCCAGGGCGTTAACCTGCTGAGCCACAGCACCAGCCCCTCTGAGAGTATTTTCTCCTGCTCTGCTAGCTCCCCAGGATGTTTCTTTAAAGCTCTGTAACCTTGAGGTCATTATTCAGATTGTGTGACATCAAGCAGCTGTTGGGAGCCATGTGACTTTTCTGTACCACTGAGAACATGTTCTATAGCACGAGTAGGGATCATCCAACTTGCAGACCATATAAGTCCTGTGAAATCATTTGGTCTGGCACTGCTAAGGCAATTGCAGACAGAGCTTGAAATTCAATAAATCGATAGTAGGCTAATTTTAAAGTTGATAATGTTGTATAAATATTAAAATGGCCCTTGGGCAAAAAAAGGTTCCTGCCCTTGTTGGAAGATGGGTATGGGGAGGAAGAACACTCAGGACCTCTCCTTGGTGACAGTCATGTTCTGTGCTTCCTCATAGACATGGATATATTGCACAGAATAGAGGTGTGGTACATTTGCAATGGAACAGCCATCAGCTCAAGGAAGTATGAGTTTGAGGCAAGCTATCACCTATTTCGGCAGCCCCCATATTTCCCACTCTTCTAGAGTGTACTATGACCCTGATTCATTTTATCCAAATGATATCCCTGAGATCTTGAACTTTAGGTTCTCATTTTCAGACAACAGCTGCCTCACCTGCTGCTTGTTTCCTTCCTTCCATACCCTCCCATGAATTTAGCCATGACAATCACAGCTATTGTTTCCTGAGTACTTTGCATGAATTGATGCATTTAATCCTTACACCATCAATACACTCTGGGAACATTCCAGAGTTCAACACTATTTCTGTGATGACATACAGTTAGTTCATGAGAAAGCTGGGCTTGGCTCTAGCAATGGGTCTTTTCATCCCCAAATCCTATGTTACTATCCATGAATGTATATTGCCTTCCTTAGGATACAGTGGATACTTCCACTCCAGATAGTCTGGTGAGCCACAGCAATCTTACATCCGCCAGCATTTTTTTTTTTATTTCCTCATGTCCTTTACTTAATATTTTGTATTGAGCTACTTCTGCCCTATCTTTTCCAGGGCTTTCTTTTCTTCTGAGAATAGTCTCTAGGCACTGCTAGAGGAGACACCACTGGCAGGTGTAGACTGTCTTAGTTCTGGCTATTACAACAAATTACTATACATTGGTGGCTTAAAGAATATACATTTATTTCTCACAGTCCTGGAGAAATAACTGGAAGGTCCAAGACCAAGGTTCTGGCAGAATCAGTGTCTGATGAAGGCCAGCTCCAGCTCTTATTTTAATTTTTAAATTTTATTTGAAATGGACAGACACACAGAGAGATCTCTCACTCCCCGGTTCACTCTTCAAATGCCTGTAATAGCCATAGCTGGGCCAGACCTAAGCCCAGAAGCAAAGAACTCCATCTGTGGCTCCCATGGGAATGGAAGTGACCCAAGTACTTGAGCCAATACCTGCTGCCTTCCAGAGTGCATATTAGCAGGAAGTGGAAGTGGAGAGTGGAGCTGAGACTAACCTAAGCACTATAATGTGGGATATGGGCTTCCTAAGTGGCAGCTTAAATAGCTGCATTGAACACTGGCCCCGACATGTTTCTTTTTATAAAGACACTAGTCTCACCAATGAGGGCTACAACCTCATGACCTACCTAATCACCTCTCAAATTTCCTACCTCCTGATGCCATCTCATTAGGGATTGGGATTTGAATACATGAATTTGGCACCTAGGCATTCAGTCCTTGGCATCTATTGTCCAGCTTTTCTCTGGCCCTGCTCTGCTTGCCCGCCATTTTTGTTCCATTGACTCAGCATAACTGCATGAGGGTTCCCTCTTTGTTATTCTCCTCTTGAGCTCCTGAATCTTCCATTCCCATCATTTATATTTTACATAGAAGATTGAGGAGTAGAGAGAATGACACAGTGAAGGAAATGTGTGGTACCCAATGTTGAGATCAGCTCCAAGGTTTTTCTCATCTCTGCCTTCAGTTCAGCAAATTGTTCACTTTCCTTTCTCTCTCCTTCTACCTTTCAAGCTCAAAGGTAGCAGACCCTAGCTCTGGTTATAGCCTTCCTTATGTCCTGGGACATCATTTCTTGCCCTTTCTCTCTTTTCTGCCAAAGTCATTCTCTTCTCTGACATCTTATACTTAATTACCTGAGGTCTGTTACACAGCATTGAGCTTAATTGATTTTTCCTGTTCTTTTTTATATCCTTGGTTGGCTTCTATGTCACTCTTAATCACATTCCAATTTTTGTTTTCCAGAACCCAAGCCATATTCTCTGTTCTCCATTTCCCACTTGTAGTCCTCTTGACTTCAGCTACCTCTCTTATGTTGCACGACTTTCAAGGTTGCATTTGAAATTCTAGTTTTACTTTTGCACAACTTATGCATTTCCAAGCATCATTCTACTTGAAAGGAAAATTAAAGGCATTTTCTTACCTCTAAAATGGTTTTCTTTTCATAAGCACTTTCTGTTAGTGATCCCAGCCGTATATGTCTTAAAATAACTTTGAAGTTATGTTTACACTGCCCATTTCCTTCATGCAACCTCAGTTAGCTCTCTCATTCTATTTCAACATGCTTTTCATATTTTCTCATTTTCTACATGCTCTTCAGCCCCCCAACCCAGAACCCTGGTTAAAACTGAAGGCTGCCCTATCTGTTTTTGGGACCCTTTGTTCAAACAGTTCTGGCCTCTGAGCACCCTCATCCTCCAGTAATCTCTTAATTTTTGTTCCTTAAGATTTTTAGTTCCAGCCATGTATTTTCCTTCCTGAAGCCAAAAGTCTCAAAAAACAAAACCACAAAAATCCCTTAAATTTATTATTCCAGAGCTAGGACCCTCTGAGAGCAATTTACCTCATTGCCTAATCCTATTCTTCAACTTAAAGTTCTTTAAATTAAAGTGGAATCAAAGCTTTAAATTGAAACAATGAAGGGTCTACATCTTACATATCATCCACTGTGAATAGAAACTTCTGCAAATGGGCAGCATGATTATCTACTTTGTTTGTCTAAAAGCCGAGAGTGGGTGTCCCTGCCCAGGACCTACTCTTGTCGGCTCTGTGTCTGACCTCTTCGAAGGAAGGGTCTCCTTCCTCCAATCAACCCAGCTACCAACTTCCTACAACTGTCAATCTTTCTTATTGCTTCCAGCATTGCCTACTACACCAAGTGAAGTCCATCTGCTTGTTTTTGACATTTCATGTGCAACATTCTCTCTCACTACCTTTTCTACATTATTCTCTGTTGGTAAATATTCTCCCAGTTAGCTCCTCATCCAATCCTTCATTCCTTCCCTTCTTTGTGTTCTGCTTTTGGTATCCTTTATCTCCTTTTCTTAATCTGTTGAAATTATTTTAGTGCTCAAGGCAAACATAAATCCTACTTTCTCTATAATGGTATTGTTTTACTTTATCCCAAACTAGTATCTCCCTGTTCTGAATGTCGATTGTAATTTTAGTCAGAACCACTTAAATCAGCATATAATTATCTCTGAATATTTCATAGCTTTTTTACTTTATACCCCTCTACCATGAAGGCCAGAGTGACAACTTATATTCTTTTAGCATTTATACATAAGATAAATATTTGGAGATTGGCAGGTTGTTCTTCTAAGTTTATTATAAATTGGCCCAAGTTGGTAACCATTTGAAAATGTGCTGAAGTTATTCTTTCAGTTCAATTAAGAATGGATTTATTTTTTTCCATTTGAAGAGGTAAAAAACATGCCCATCTTATTCATAATATTTAGGTGAATTCTGCAGATGTTACTACAAATACTTGGTTTACAATAAAAGTTTTGGAATTCAGTCCTAAATGATAGGGTAGGGTTTAAAGAAGTTTGATAATGAAGGCATTTAAAATAAAAATGTAAATGAATGTATGAATATGCCTCAGACTGAGTCACACAACCTTTCCAAAATGAATTGCTAAAATAAGGATTAAAATAATTTCTCAGGCTCTCACTGCTAAATTATAGTGAAATGAAAGCATTTAGATGGGGGTTATAGGCATCACATCGTTAATTACAGTGGCTGCATTTGCTTTTGTTCCAGTGCATTGTAATTAATGAAGATCTACAGCTCTGTGCTTTGTCTTAGAAAACATACACTGTTTTCATAGGCATCAATATAGCTACAATATTCATTTGTTTCTGAAGAATGACTCTTTTTAACACAGGGAAGTCCATTGTTGAGGCAGCAACATGCAAATCACAGCAAGATTTGAGCTTCGATGGATCAGAGAGCAATAGACTCTATTCACATACGCCTAACCTTGTCGCGTCACCCCACAAATGTGGGTTATAATGACGTATGGGACATTGTTTAGACCAGCTCAGTAATGATAGTATAATCATGGCCTTTTAAGAAACTTGAAGCCCTAAAAATGACTTTAGGGTGCAATTGAGAATAGTTAGTGATGGCATAAAATAAAGCATATATTCTAGACTTGAATCTTGGTTCAACCTCCATGATTATATATGTTTGCCAATTTGAATTGGAGACTATAACAAGCCTCTTTGAGGTGGGTGGCAGGGAGAGGGAATGCGGATAACTGAAAGTCCCTCTAATCTTAAAGATACCCTTGTTTTGTAAGCAATAAATCTGAAAAAAGCAACTACAAAAGGGAGGTAAGAGTAAGATTTTTGCCTCTTGGTAGAAGTATTACATAAAAGGAGAATTAATGATAAGAATAATTTCATTTTTCCTTTCTGTCTGATCCTATTTGCTGAGATTTTTTTTCTCCAAAGGCACTGGTTCAGAAAGAAAAGGCAATGACTGGGCTTGTCGCAGCCTGACAGTTCTTTTCCACAGCCTTCATGGACATTGGAGAGCTTTGTACTGCTGTTACTTTCAAATATTCAATGTGCTCACAAGAGTAAACATACAAATTGTGCCACTTGATCCTTCCTCCCTGCTCTGCAGGGACCAACAGGGTGCCCCATGGGGATGTGCACAGGAGAAAATTCTTTCTCTATCTTTCTCCCCAGTTCCCTGTTGGATCTGGGCATAAAGCCTAGTAGGTGTTGGGAGGCATCGACTTATTGCCAGCACATTTCTTCGAGGCCACTGGCTCAGATGTGACTCTCTCTATACTCTCACAAGTGACACCTGGTCAGTGCTTGACACCTCTGAGAACTCTAAGGGAGGCAAATGATGGACTGGAGGGTGGCAGTGAAATGGGCAGCTCTTTGGTGGTGAGGTGCTAACAGTCTTCCAAATCCCACGAGACAGAGACGATTTCACCTTCTTGCATAAATACGTAAAAGGTTGCAAGCCCGTGTGTCTCAGAGTTCCATTTCCTCTCTGAATGTTGAAAAACGGGCTGATTTTGATATTTTGGAGAGGAGTTTCAGAATTTCATTGAAGTGCCACTTACGGCTTTTTAAAAAAGCACTTCCCTGTTTATAGAGGAAAACACTTCCTACATAACATGAAGCAGAAAATCTCTCCAATCTGGAAAAAGTTAATTGACTTTAGCTTGTCTTATCAAAATATGAACTGATATCATAGGACTCCAGCAGACTTATCCACTACAGATCTTTTACTTTAATTTATTGGTTACTTCACAGAATTGCCAACCACATTATAGTCCCATGTGTAGTGGGAAAGGCACTATCATATAACTCTTGAGCAGATGTGCTACAAGAGTCTTTTCATTTCCTTTCTTAAACCCAAAGAATAATGACACTGCAATATCATGTGGTGAAAAGAGCAATAATTTGATAAACATTGTCTTTCCATTAGATTAGAGCAATTAATCTGATTCTAATTTGGCTGAAACATTATCATACTGGAGTCCCCAGAGCCCTGTGAATAATCTCTAAACACGTTGGCACACTCAGTAGACAAACATTATCTCTGCTCGCACTGTTCTTCCATATGGTCTCCTCCCATGGTGATGGAGGGCACCCTGCTGTTTCAATCAAATAAATGTCAATTATCTGAGATAGATTCTTAGTTCTTGTGCCCGGGCTTGCAGTGCAGCCAGAGTGACTGGGTAGCATGGTCTACAGTTCTTTTCTGCACATACCACTTGCATTTTATAGGGAACTCACATCTTGCTACACCATCTAGCAGCCCAGGGACTCAATAAATAAAACAATTGCTTTTAGAGGCTCTGTGTGTGTGTGTGTTTGTGTGTGTGTGTGTGTGAGAGAGAGAGAGCACCAAAGAGAGAGGACTGTTGACTTTCATTTAGCTTCACTTTGCTTATTATAGGAGGTAGAGCGTACTTTTTTAATTCGAGAAGGGACACTCTTTATCCACTGTGGTCTGAAATAGGGCCACCACATACATGTCATACCCTCTTTAGGCACTGGACATGGAGATCTCAGAAAGACCCATATCCGACTGACTGGTTTCTCTTGCAGACTGTTTCCTAGACATGCTTGATTTGATTCTTAGACATGCAGGATTTTCCCACTGGCCTTGCAATTGTTGTTGAGAGGAGCCGCGGCTCCGGACCGCAGTGGAAGGAAAAAGGAAGACAGCACACTTTCTCGATGATCCAGGGACGGCTCTGCTAGGGCACCTCTGGTGCCAAAGAAGAGATTCTAGTCTCCTAAAAAGAGAGCTCTGGATGTGAAGCCGACATTGTCAAACCAAGTCAAAGGAGACAGGGTGAAATGGCATGACCGGCTGAGAAGGCTGCCAGTTCTCGATTTCTTTGCAGAGCTCCCTATCTTTATGGTGTCAATTATCAGGTGTTGGTTTTGTTATCAGACAGGCCCTCTGTCTCAAAAGCTTGTAAATTTGCCCAGAGCCCCAAGGGCCTCTGATGACTATATGTCTAGACTAAAAGCACCGGGTCACCTCCTTGCTGCTGCTACTGTGACAAGCTGGCACAAAGAGAATGGCAGTCCGTGGGGATCTGGACTAATTCACTGTGGCAATCCAGCAAACGTTGTCAGAAAGAATTGCAGCTTCCACATTGGCTGTGATCCCGAATCCAGGAGAAATGCCACCAAATGCTCAGAGAAAAAGTATGGTAGCCTCAAACTCCTCTTGCTTCTGACATGGTTTAATTGGAGACTGTCAGTCACTGACCTCAGATGTCAAGTTCTGGGTCACCCACTGAATTTAGAGGGCATGAAGGTCCCTGGCTGCAGCCATGCACCTGGTGCACCTGTTCTGCAAGGCAGGTGGTGTGGAGGATGGATACTTTAGCAACAGCTGGAGTGCTTGCTGAAGAGTGAGAACATTATGCCAGGATGACATGCGGAGGAGGTTCGGGAAGAGAGGGCTAAAATGGATTAGAGTCAATAGATGTACTGGTTAAATATCCAGACATACAGAAGGAGGTGGCTTGAGTTCAAACCCTGATGTCCCTACTTACTGTGTGATCGTGGATTCTCAGTTTCCTTGTCTACAGAATGGGGATTGATGATAGCCCTTATCTCATATGTTTCTCCTGGGGGACTAAAGAAGATAATGAATATAAAGCAAACTGGATGTAAAGCCACATAGGATGCACTCAGTAAATATTTACTTCTATTCTTAGGGAATGAGTTGGTCAGAAGATCTGGCTTTGAATTGTGTGGCTCTACCACTTAACAGCTTTGTGTCTGAGTAGGTCCCTAAATCCATCTAAGCCTTCATGTCTTAAGTGTCTAAGTGATTGCCTTGAGGCTCAAGTGAACAAAGATGTGGTATTGTAATGAGGGCACACTAAAATGCCTGCAGTGTCCACAGCAGCTGTATCTGTAGGTTTCCAATGTGTGCATTAGGCAGCGTGCCTGCATCAGTGCTGTAATATTGAACTGCTGGATCATATGGAAGAAGTATCCATTGTGTGGTGGGAAGGCTCTGAGCCTGTTAGTTTTCCAGGGCTGCCATAATAAACACCACAGGCTAAAAGTAGAGAAATCCATTTTTCTCCCAGTCTAGAAAAAAATTCCAGTTTCTTCTGAGGACCTCACTCCTTAGCTTGTAGGTATCTTCACATGGTTTTCTCTCTGCATGTGTGCGTGTATCTTAATCTATTCTTATAAGGACTCCAACCATATTGAATTAGAACCCACCCTAAAGCCTCTTTTTTTTTTTTTTTTTTTTTTTGGACAGGCAGCATGGACAGTGAGAAAGATAGAGAGAAAGGTCCTCCTTTTTCTGTTGGTTCAGCCCCCAATGGCCCCCGCAGACGGTGCGCTGGGGCCAGCACACCGCAGTGATCCGAAGCCAGGAGCCAGGTGCCTCCCCTGGTCTCCCATGCGGGTGCAGGGCCCAAGCACCTGGGCCATCCTCCACTGCACTCCTGGGCCACAGCAGAGAGCTGGCCTGGAAGAGGGGCAACCGGGACAGAATCCGGCACCCTGACCGGGACTAGAACTCGGGGTGCCAGCACTGCAGGCAGAGGATTAGTTTATTGAGCCGCGGCGCCAGCCCTAAAGCCTCTTTTGAACTTAGCTACTCCTTTAGAGACCCTAACTCCAAATATATAAGAGTAAATTTGGATACTGGGAGGAAATTTTTTTAACAATGCCAAAATATCTTCTTGCAAACTCAAATTTTCTTTGAAGTTTCTTTTTATCCCCCAAATTTACATGGATATTACATTGTTCTTTGTGATATGTTCATGTAAAATAATTTTTTAAATTTCTTGCCATTAGATGACTGAATTAAATACTATATTAGGTAATGCTAGCTATAACAAATAAGCTGTGAAATTCAGTGATGTGACACAATAAAAGCTTTTGCTGTTCAAGCATCAGTCCAGTGTAGTATTTCTGATCAGTGAGCGCTTTTGTCCAAAGTGAGGCAGGAATCCTGAAGCCAAGCTCTTTTCCTCTTCTCACCTGTGTCCATCAGCTTGGCTTGTAACAGACTTCCACAGCCTGGGTGGCTTAAACGACAAACATACATTTGCTCTACAAGTTAAAGTTCAAGGTGTGGACAGGTTGGGAGGGAAGGATCTATTCCAGGTCTCTCTTCTTGTCTTATAGATAGTGGCCTTCTCCCTGTATCTCTTCACATCATTTTCCTTCTATTTCTGCCTATGTCCAAATTTCTCCCGTTTGTAAGGACACCAGTCATATTGGATTAGGGACTCATGGTATTCTAATATGACTTCATCTTAAGTAATTATGTCTTTAATGGTAATATTTTCAAAGAAGGTCACATTCTGAGGTACTAGGGGTTAGGATTTCAGCACATGAATTTTTAGGAGGCTATGACTCAGTGCATAACAGAGTCCTACCCCCGGGTTTTATTATAATGGTGATGCTGTCAGTTTCATTAGTTTTGAATAGAAAGTGTACTGAATTAGATATCATGGCTGTTGTGATCTAGTCAGCATTCACACACATTAGTGGAGTGATGTTGAGGAAATCCTTAATTTTAAGGTTTAACCCCCTAACTTTAAGATCTCAATGTCCCCTTTTCTAATAGTCATTCTAGCATTAGCAACTTATAATGATTTACATGCTATCTGTCATCCTACTACCTATTCATCTCATCATACCTCCACCTCTCCATCCACCCTTCCACACATCCATCTGTCTTTTCATTCAATCAACAGGCATTTATTGAATACTGACAATGTTTCCAGCATTCAACCACTCTTTGGGAATATAAAGATGGATGAGACATAATCTCTTCCCTCAAGGCATTTGCTAGTCTAATGGGGGAAACAGAGCAGTAAAAAGTACACAGACTTTTTCTATTCCCTCTTCCACATTACAACAATTCAAATATTTGAGGAAGGATAACATTTTCCACCTTCTCTCTCCTGGTTTCATGTTTCTAGATTAAATATACTCCACTTTCTTTAACTATTCCTCACATAATGCAGCCTCCTCAATCTTTTAACTGAATGTGCCTAGTGTTTTCAACTTTTTTTAAAAAAAAAAACAATTCAGAAATTAATAAGAGCTTGTGTGAGGATACTGTAACTTGATTAGGAAACAGACAAGATTTATCCCCAAATCTATTTGATTCTCAAGGTCAATCTCATAAGCTCTGTGGTGAAGTATGTCTTTCAGCACCTTTATTCAAATCAAGATAGGGGGATTTCTTGGTACCTTTTCTCTTGAGCAGCTTAGCTATTCAAGTTCCCATACAGGGGAAACTCACTGTCATATTTCAGCCAGGAATAGGGGATTTATACTTTGATGGGCGACTCTATGGTCCTGGGTCTAGCCTTTGCTTTTCCCTTCCAGGATATCATATACAGGGGCCAATGTTTTGGTGCAGCAGGTTGAGCCACTGCTTGTGTTGTTGGTATCCTATATCTGCGGCACTGCTGCTTCCAATCTAGCTCCCTGCTAATGTGTCTGGGAAGTAGTACATGATGCTCATTTTCTTGTGCCCCTCCCCCTCTCTGTGAAAGACCCAGATGGAGTCCCTGGGTCTTCAGCTTAGCCTAGACCTGCTGTTGTGGCCTTCTAGGGAGTGAACCAGTGGATGGAAGATCCCTCTCTCCCTCTCCCTCTGCCTCTGTTGCTTGCCTTTAAAACACATATACAAATAAACTTTTTTCTTTAAGGTCTCATGCTTATTTTTTTTCTGCAGGGTGAATAGGCTTTGAAGGATATAATCTCTCCAATAAAACACAAAAGAGAATGATTTATAAACCACACAGCCAATTTACCATGGGAAATAGAACTGATTTTTTAAATCAGGAGCACTTCTTCAACCAGGCATTCCCTTGCTGTGGGGTCAGTCACTTAGAAGGACAAATAATAATTCAGAAGGCTGCTTGGTGAGCATAGAATTTACAGCAAACAGATTAGGTCTTGCCCAAGGGAAGTTTCTTTGGGCTAACATAACTTGGAGTTAATCCTTCTCTGCCCTACAGTTATTTCTGACTAAATTATTGGAATCCATCTTCTAGAATCACAGCATAATTTTCCTTGGTCACTGCAAGGAGAAGGCACACCAGCTGCCTAACCTCCCAACACTCTGTAGGCAATATTTCTCTTTTGAAAATATCTATTATCAAAACTTCCCTTGTGACGTTGCTTCATGTTGTAACAGTCTAAATTATTGTTTATCAGTTCACAGTGTAGGTTGTCTGCTCCTTAATAATGCTTTGGTTGTATTGTGTACTGTATGTGGGGTTTGAGTCATCCATTTCACAGATGCTTGGAGGTTTGGGGCATGGCCTTAGCTAGAAGGATGAGCTCTAATTAGTCTATGAAAATTCCATGAAAACTTACCCTCCAAGTCAGTGACATGATCTGTTTTGGAATGCCAGGCCTAAGTTGCATGTTACTCCCATGGTCTAGGGAATTTTACTTTTGAAATCTGGATAAATGGGATATGAAGGTAAATTTGGGAGAAGGAAGCTTCTGGAAAAAGCTTATTTGCTTTTAAAGAGGGAGCTGTATGGGAACAAGTCATATGGTTACATCCATTTTTCCCGCCCAAAGTGCCTATGGAAGAAGAAAGAAGAAGAAAGAACCAAGAGCAGTGCAAGGAGATGGGGCTGGAGTCATTGCATTGGGTCAAAGCGGAAGCCCAGCTTCTCTTAAGTGATCAAATAATTCCCTCTTTGTAGGAGCAAGTATAATTTAAGTTTTCTGATACATCCAGCTTGAACCACATCAATTGAAGGATGACTTTCTCAAATCCATCTCAAATTCACGAACTGTCAGAAAAAGTTCTACAGATTTCTAAACTTATCCATCACATGTGAACTTTTGCTACTCTTAGTTCAATGATTCAAGTCTTTCAAACAGACATTAGATTATGGGGTCCACTTTGCCTTTTGTGCAATTACTGTACTCATCATTAATACAGTCATAGATCACAGAAACATCAACATAGCCAGTCCTCTGGGTTCAAGGCAGTAGCTGGCTTATAAGTATACCTATAGATCCGTGGAATACATCATTCCTCACAACTATAAGTCTATCAGTTCTAAAAGTCTGCCCTAGACCTCACCCTGGCAACAAGAGTGCCGCTATTAAGCACCATTCTGAACAGACATGGTCACAGTGCTTTATCACCTCTAGATCCCCTGACATATCAAATTTAGTAGCCTAACGATCAGAATCTGACTAGAACTACATGTGCTATCAAAGTGTTGGTTCCCAATGAAGTTAAGAGCCTGTGCCTGAGTGTACCAACATGCTACTTTCTTCACAGAAATAATCTATAGTGAAAAAAAATCAGTTGAACTAAACAATGAACTTTGTGACCTAATTAACTCTAATTAACTTATCTTCTAGAGTAAGCTTCTCAACTTGCTATGGGTCAGTGTTAAATATTCTCAATTTGACAGCTGGTCTGTAGTTGTCATTTTGAAAAGCAATGAATATGGTTCTGAGCAAACCATTCATGCATTCATTTAATTAACACTTAGTTAACTAAGTTAACATTTAGTTAACTAAGGGGTGGAAGTCACATAAGAATATCATTGAGAATTGTCTTTATGTCAACTCTTCATGTCCAACCAAACATCATGTATCCCTCTACATTTCTGCTGCCATTAGCTTGAGTCAGGTGTTCACTGCTATCTGAAATGCTGACATTTTCATGTTGCCAGTGTTTTGCTCTATAGTTTATAATGTGATATTAAAAATTATATATTTATGTGTATAGATACCTCTATCAATACAGACACAAATATATGTGTGTATATCTATATCTATACACACACAAATATAAATGTATATGTTTGTTCAAGATGCTCTCTAACTTGTGATCATGAAAGTTACTAGGGTAGACTTTTAGCCGAATATACCACAAATCCATGTTAGAGGCTTGTATTGCAAATGTTCTCAGTTAATGAGCCTTCTGCTGTGCTATTCTCAGATAAATGTGTTCTTTAACTTGCAGAGTTCCCACTGTGGATTTTGTTACAAAAATGTGTGGACTGGACATCAAGTTTGACTCTTACTCGTGGCAAATGATAATGCTGGATCTGTGGCAACGAGACAAAAGCAGCACATCTTGTTAGATGTTAAAATGTAGAAAAAAATGTAGGTTCTGTAGCAGTTCAAGTGTCTTTTAAGGAAATGACTCAGGAAAGAAGTCATGAAAAGGAGGGTAAATGTCCTTTGAAATCATGAAAAATATCCTAGTGTGGGGAGCAACTCGGACTACACTAAGTTACTGGAATTAAGACTTATTCTATGCATCTGCTCTCCCACAATATGGCGCTGGGAGAGGAGTAAACAGCTTTTACGCAGCTGTCTCTCACCAACTTGAGTGATGACCTGCAGGAGCTGATCCTGCTCCTGATTGGAGGAGAGCAGCGTACTCGGCGTGTGGGTAGCAGAGTTGGGATTGGTGGAAGAGGACTATAAAGGAGGAGAGAGACAACATGCACCAGGAACATCTATCTGAAGGAACACCTGTGCAGCCCCCGAGAGAGCTGGCTGGCGGTGTGCCGCTCCCCCGCGGAAGTGGGGAAAGTGGCAGGGGGAACCGCCCTTCCATGGAGGTGGAAGGGTCGGTAGCCAACCCGGGAAGAACCAGCGGCAAACCCGGGAAGGGCCGAGCAGACAAAAGAACAGCGCAGGGTCCTGTGTCGTTCCTCCACGAAGAGGGGGAGCGACATCCTAGTTATCACTGACACCTTGGAGAACTAACCACCAACTATGTGGATGACAGTAGAGGGGAACTGTGGTCAGAAGAATGCAATGGTTTCAGATGATCAGATGAGAAAAGAAGAAGCAACGGTACTTGCGGGATTCTGGTACCTCTTTTCTCTAGGAGTGATGCTTTACTGATGCCTTTGTGGTAATCAAAATTAAACCTAGGATCCACCAGTGATTCTTGTGCTTAAATAGTTGTTTTTAAAATTTTAGATGCTTAATATGGTAATCTCTCAGTCCCTTAATTTTTGAAAGGCTGAAATTTTATTTTGTTATTATTTTGCATAAATCTTACACATTTCATATTCTCACTTTTTAAAAAGTTTTTTTTTACTATATATTTGAGTGGCAGAGTTACAGACCGACACACAGACAGATGGAGGGAGGGAAAGAGGGAGAGGGAGAGGGAGAGAGAAAGAGAGGAGAGAGAGAGAGAGTTCTTCAATCCACTGGTTCACTCCCCAAATGGCTGCAATGACCAGAGCTGGACCGATTGGAAGCCAGGAGCCAGGAGCTTCTTCTGGGTCTCCCAGTTGATGCAGGGGCCCAAACACTTGGGCCATCTTCCACTGCTTTCCCAGGTCATAGCAGAGATTTAGATCTGAAGAAGAGTAGCTGAGGCACGAAACGGTGCCCATATGGGATGCCAGCACTGCAGGCTGAGGCTTAGCTGACTACGCCAGAGCTCTGGCCACTCATTTTCTTTTGTTTTATATCTGGCAATGCCATTAAGCATATTCAAATTCTCTATGATAACTTTTTGATTCATTATCATGCACATCAACTATATTATTCTGTAATATGATGATATTTTTGGTAGACAGGTTGTATGATACAACCTTATTTGTGAGAATGGCTGAGAATATTTTAGAGAAATAAGATTAATGATGAGTTATTTCCTCTTCTAACTACCTTACTGCTTTATATGGCTTAAGTAATCAACCATGTTTATAGAAACAGGATATACATTCCAGGTATTTATTTCAATGTCCAGACATTTAGCATGTAATAAATGTGTAATTTCAAATTAGTCTAGAAATATTAAATTAGTTGGAAATGGTATTGAGGGGACTGGAATTCTGGTGAAGCACGTTAAGCTGTCACTTTTGTTGCCAGCATCCCATATGGGCACTGCATTATGTCCCAACTGCTCCACTTCCCATACAGCTCCCTGCTAATATTTCTGGAAAAGCAGCAGCTGATGGCCCAAGTAGTTAGGTCCCTGCCACCAATGTGGAATCCCATGAAGAAGTTTCTGGATTCTACCTAGAATCTGCCTGGTATAGCCCTGGTTGTAGCCATTTAGGGAGAGAACCCAGATGATGGAAGATCTCTCTATCTTTCTCTGTCTTTCCCTTTCTCTGTATAACTTTGTCTTTCAAATAAATAAATAAATAAATCTTTAAAAAGTAGGATTGGGACAATTATCCAATCTTTAATAACAAAAAATACTGGTTAATTTCTATTTAATATGATTAACCCCAAATATATTAAAGAAGTACTAGAAAATGTGATAGAAATGAATATTTATATAATAGTGTTTATTTTTTCTACAAGACCATTATCAAAGTGGAAGTTCTCTTCTCCCTTCAGAGATAGGTACTTCCTTCTTTGATGGCCAAGAGGAGCAACTTTTTTTTATTTTTAGGTTTTTTATTTATTTATTTGAAAAGTAGAGTTACAGACAGTGAGAGGGAGAGACAGAAAGGTCTTCCTTCCTTTGGTTCACTCCCCAGATGGCCGCAACGGCTGGAGTTGCGTGGATCTGAAGCCAGGAGCCAAGAGCTTCTTCTGGTCTCCCATGTGGGTGCAGGGGCCCAAGAACTTGGGCCATCTTCTACTGCTTTCCCAGGCCATAGCAGAGAGCTGGATTGGAAGAGGGGCAGGTGGGACTAGAATCAGCGCCCATATGGGATGCAGAGGATTAACCTACTGAGCCCCCCTAATATTGGGTTTTAAAATGAGATATTAAAGTCTTAAAATTGATAATTTGTATACATAAAAATTTAAGACTTCTGAATTTTAAATACACTCCAACCCCATAAAGTACAAGAAGATGGTTATTATGAGAGAAGCAGAAAGTAATCAATGTTTGGGAGGATGTGGAGCAATTGGAATGTCTGCACTGTTGCTGGCGATATAGGATGGTACAGCTACTGTGGAAAACAGTTTGAAAGTTCCTTAAACAACAAAAATATGATCCAGCAATTCCATTTTTGGATACAGTTTATATTTAAAAATATTGAAAGCAGTGACTTTAAGAGGTATTTGTACATCCATGCTCAAAGCAGCATTATTCACCAGAGCCAACGTGTGGAGGTAACCTAAATGTCCATTGGCAAATAAGTGGTTCAACATAAGGTGGTATACATATAATAGAATGTTATTCATCCTTTAAAGGGAAGAAAAGTCTGTTATATGCTACAGTGTGGATGAATGCAAGGACACTATGTTAAGTCAAATAAGCCAATTGCAAAGGGACAAATACTAAAATGATATATGATTTCACTTATCTGAGGTACGTAGTGTAATGAAGTTCTTAGAGAAAGAATTTGGATGGTGATTTCTAGGGCCTATGGGAAGAGAGAAATGGTAGTTATTTTTGAATGGGTGGAGAGTTTCAGTTTTGCATGATGAAAGAGTTCTGCACCTGGATGGTGGTGATAGTTGTACAACAATGTGAATGTACTTAATGCCACCAAAGGTACATTTAAAATTGTGAACAAGCTAAATTTTGTGTTATGTGTGTTTTATAACAATCAAAAAAAAAAATAAGCAGAAGAGGAATGATGATGCTTAGGATTAAGAGCCCAGGTTTTATTCCTACTCATCTTTCTTCCTGCTGGTTCAATGACTTTAGGCAAATTTGTTAAATTCTCTTTGCCAGATTTTTGTCTTGTTTTAAAGAATTGTTTTGAAGGCTCAGAGAGATAATTCCTGTAAAGTGTTTCTTTACAGTGCATGGAATATAATAAATGTTAAGTATATGCTGCCTACTCGCTTTTGTTAGAAGTAGGATGATGAACAGATATAGACTTGTAGACATGATGTATAAAGAAATCTAACAAACCAATAAGGAAATGGTAGAAACCTTAGTGTTTATAGGCTAAAGACATATTACATACTTCTGATTTCAAGGAATGAAGACATTTCTGGGTTAGCTTAAGCATTTGCTACTTTTTGAAGAATTAATAAGAAAAGTCAAGTCTTCAAGAAATCCAAGAATAGCACAAGATTAGAAATAGGTCTAGGGATCCCGACAGTAGAATATCCATCTCAACGCTCTATCCTTAAAGTGATGTGTCTCCCTTGTTTAGTCTCAGTCTCGTTTCTCTCATGTAATAAATCACAGACTTACTCCTTTATTTATTTTATCTACATCGTCGCTTTTACTAACCTTCTATTTGCGCTTCCTCATACCTTTGAGTTCCTCATGGCTTTGATTTGCTCCTGACTGTCTTGGCTCTTATTCAGAGTTCTACTGCTCATAGCCTGATTCTCTTCCTCTTCCCATTTGTACAAATCAAATTCTTAGAAGTAACATATGATTGGGGCTTTCCTTGTTTTGACAAGACTCTTATTGGACCTTTCTTTGTTTCTGGTGAAGATTTTTATATCAAGTCATTTTGATGCTCATTTCTTTTGGCTGCATTTTTGCCATTTGAGCTGCCTTATTCCAATCAGCTGTGCTCTTGGTGGTAAACTACTGTGGAGTTCAAAGTACTATTATCTAGATTTGCATCTACAGGAAGGGTTATTTTCATTTTCTAAATATTCTTTTTATTAATCCCTTTTGGAATGACCAGATCACTGGATTTTTTTTCTAGTTAAAGATTTGATGACTTCTTCATTTTTAAAATATCTGCATTTAAGAGTTTACCCTTAACTATGTATGTCACCTTGTTCACAAACTGATAATCTGTTATCCAACCTTTAGTCTATGAATCAGAGTGAGACAGAGGTGTAATAGGAACATAAGATCTCCACATAAGCTAAGTAAGCTAGATTTACCTTGATGTAGAGAATAAGCCAATGAGCTCTGCTTAAAGAGTAAGATTATTTTGAAAAATAAAGCATATGATCCTGGTTCAACAGCTTTCTGGATTACTCAGGTTTGTTCAGATTTTTTTTTAAAGATTCACTTATTTATTTGAAAGGCAGAATTACAGAGAGATGGGGCAGAGAGATAGGTCTTCCATTAGCTGGTTCACGCCCCAGATGGCCACATCGACCAGAGCTCTGCTGATCTGAAGCCAGGAGCCAGGAACCTCTTCCGGGTCTCCCATGTGAGTGCAGGGGCCCAAGAAGTTGGGCCATCTTCCACTACTTTCACAGGCAATAGCAGAGAGCTGGCTCAGAAGTGGAGCAGCTGGGATTTGAAGTGGTGCCCATATAGGATGCCGGCCCTGCAGGTGTTGTCTTTACCTGCTATGCCACAGTGCCAGCCTCTGTTGGGATTCTGAGAAAGCGAGAAGGCTAAGGTCTAACTATCAGTTTGAGTGTAAGTTTCTTGTACATATGAGCAGATGTGACACCTTTATTCACAGCATGTCATATTGCTTTATGTACTGGCATTACTTTCTTCCTCCACAGTTTCTTCACTATGAAATGTTTCCCTTACATTAGAAAAATAAGCAAATTTTCTTGTTATCTTTTGGTTATGAGAGGGGGTGCTTTTTTCATGGAGAACAATTAAAAGTAATATAAAACTACAGTGTCGAAGTAAGATGATGTTTTTATGCAAATACCACCTTATAGGTTTTAACCATCTGTTCTTAATTGAGCTTGCAAGAGATTATCTTCATATTCTCAGAGACATACTGTGACTGCGTAGGTACATAGTGGAGAGCTTAAAAAGTAAGGATCAACATCATAGATGCTAAATTAGTCAAATGAAAAATTGCTCCTGTGGTTTGTGCATGAAAGATGGAACTGAATTCAAGATAAGCAGGAGATACTCTTAACCTCAATGGTGGAAATAGTTAAAGATATGCTATGGTGATTCTATTTGAGAACCTTAATATATGCATACCATATAGGAAGATACAATTGTTTCCATAGCAATAAGATATTTCTATTTCTTCTTATTTGCCATGAATTAGAGTTTATTTTTCTCCAAGACCACCAGAAATTTTGAAAAGAAAGATTATGAAGAGATTCATAAAGCACATCCTATGTCCTATCATTGTCTGGAAAAGTCAATTTTTTTGTTTTAATTTTTATTTGACAGGTAGAGATATAGATAGTGAGAGAGAGAGACAGAGAGAAAGGTCTTCCTTCCATTGGTTCACCCCCCAAATGGCCACTATGGCCGGTGCTGCACCTATCCGAAGCCAGGAGCCAGGTGCTTCTTCCTGGTCTTCCATGCGGGTGCAGGAGCCCAAGCACCTGGGCCATCCTCCACTGCCCTCCTGGGCCACAGCAGAGAGCTGCACTGGAAGAGGATCAAGTGGGACTAGAACCTGGTGCCCATATGGGATGCTGGTGATGCTGGCGGAGGATTAACCAAGTGAGCCACGGTGCCAGCCCTGTCAATATCTTTTTTATTTAAAAACTTGCAACTAGTTTGGTGATAAAGATACTATGGCTTGCTCAGGAAGAGACTCCATGAGAATTCACTGAATAAGTCTGAATCCCAGAGTGCAGACCAAAGCTGGGTAAGACTCTGGGACAAAAGTGAGTTAGTGGCATTTCTGGAGTACACAGCAAGTTTTGGAGCATGTGACCTATGTGTAGTAAGACACATTTATAGATTGACAGAAGAAATATCAGTATGGTTCTTGGTCTGACTACGGAGAAGCTGCATAAATAAACTATCCTGTTTGGAATTTGTTTTGTTCCTTTTTCTCTCCTTTTAACACTGTAAAATTTCATGAAAACCACAGAGTTGGAAAGGACCATGAAGATCCAATGTCTGCAGTGTTTGCAAATTAAGAAATGCAGGCTCAGAGAGGTTAACTAACTTTCCCAGGGAAAGCCAGCTTGTAACAGGTCAATTCAGGATGGAGAATAAGATCTACAATATGATTGCCATTCTAAAATACTGTATAGAGCTTTGCAAACTATTGTGCTTGTGAAAGTAGTGATTTGTTTTACTCTATATTACCGAAACAATTCTTCCAACATTTGTTACTGTTTTTCAAAGCTTGTGATGTTGTTTGTTTTTTATGCTTTTTATTGGGCAACCTTGATGTTTCTTTTTGCAAATGGACAGAGAACTTCCTTGGAGTCTTCTTCCTGCATGTTTTGCAAAGTAATTGTGGGTTATAGATGCACATATTATGGGATCAGCAGCTTGCTTTGTGTCAGAGGGAGAAAAATGTAGTTGTGTATTCATTGCATGTTGGTAATGACCCAAGACTGCAAGTTAAAACATCTGGATTATGGTCCCACCTCTGCATTAATGAGCTCTGTGTTCTGAGTCTCAATTTCCTTATCTGACCAAAGAAAGTTTCAGCTATATGATCTCTAAGGTCCCTACAAGATGGAATATCACCATATTCTACATCAGGAAAAAGTTAGAGAAGCTTTAGTCTATACTTGTTCCAGGACTGTAATGGGCTAAAAGTTTTAAAAAGCTTAAATCTGCTTAGTCTCAGTTTACTAAGAAATTACAAAAATTCTCATTTCATAGTGAGTTTTAGGTTTTCTTGCTCACAAAGCTGTTGTCTAACTTGAACTTTAAAACAGTAAGGAGTGAGTGCATTTCCCTTAACATGTGTGGTGCTACTGAACTCCAGATTCTACTAATGGAAGTGTGGTGTGATGGTACTTTTGCATGTGTTATTTTTCTTTTTCTTGCATCCTTCTACTCTGTTGTGGCTTGACAAACTCTTATTCATCCTTTAAGGTCCAACTCAAATGTCACCTCCTCCAGAACTCTCCCATAAACATTTCAGCTGTAAGCTAAATTAGTATTCAATGATCACCTACCATATACAAAGCATCCTGTCACAGATGGTCACAGAACCAACACTCATAGCTCGGTAGGGAAGACTGACATCAAGTAAGTCGTTGTAAATAAATAGTAATCGCAAGAATGCAAAGTGACCAGCAAGAAAAGCACTGAATGCATTTGGAGGATCTAGTGGAGGAAGCTAAACTCTATCAGAATTAGTGGCTGTCTTTCCTGGGTTCCCCATAACACTTATTGCATGCATCTACCATGATTCAAATTACATCACAGTCTTTCCAATATTCTGGGTTTATACACTCATATATATCTCCTTGTCTAAATCAGTGTGGTCCCAGATGGTAGTCACTTGCTAGCCACATATGATTATTTAAATTTAAAGTGATTAAAGTAAAGGTAAATTCAGTTCTTCAGCACACTACCTTTATTTCCAGTGCTCAGTAGTCCTGTGTTCTAGTGGCTACCATACTGGATCACATGGGTGGAGAAATTTCTATCATTGCAGAGAGTTCTATTGAACAATGCTGCTATAGGCTGTGAAGTCCTCAATGGCAAATATGATGTTTCAGTCATCTTTGTACCCTTAGCACCTGCAAGCGGGAGTTTTATTATTCAACAAATATTTGTATATGTTCAGGAGCAAAAAAAAATAGTTATTGCCTTCACAGAGCTTACACTTTAGTGTCATTGAAGGGGAATTGGATAATCAGTAAATCAACAAGTAAACACGTAATATGTTAGATGGTGATGAATACTGCAATGAGTTAGATGTAGTTTTTCTTCACAAAACTCAAGTTAAAATTTGTTCCTCACAGGCCTGGCATTGTGGAGTAGCAGGTAAAACCACCACCTTTGAATCTGGCAACCCATATGGGCATCGGTTCAAGACTCGGCTGCTCCACCCCTGATTCAGCTCCCTGCTGATGTGCCTGGGAAAGCAGCAGAAGATGGCCCTGCCACCTAGGTGGAAGACCTGGAAAAAGCTCCTGATCTGTGGCTCCTGGCTTCGGATCAGAGCAGCTCCGACCGCCGTGGACATCTGGAGAGTGAACCAGCAGATGGAAGACTTCTCTCTCTCTCTCTACTTCTGCCTCTCTGTAATTCTGCCTTTCAAATACATAAATAAAAACAGGGGAGAGGCAAGATGGCGGAATAGAAAGGGAGCACACTGATAGTCCGGGGAGAGACAGTTTAATAAAAGTGGAGATACTGCAGGTTCAAGGAAGAGCAGGGGAAAAAACAGCAGAGGAAACTCTTCCAGAACTAGTGATTCACAGTAGACCTGTGTGGAGAGCGTGGGAGCCCACAGTTCGGGACACCAGCAGCAGACTCAACCCACCAGCACTGGAACGTGAGGTGAGCCGAACCTCAATAGCCTGAGACACCAGCAGGCAAGTGGAAAGAGGAGACTAGAGGGAACGAGGCCTGAAACCCTGTGGGAAAAAGTTCACTAGGCTAACTAGAAGAGAGAGAGAGAGAGAGAAAAAAAGTGACTGATACGGACACGAGTTTCTCTCTCTCCTCTCACCTCTCAAAGGCGAGCAAGACAAAGAGCAGGCGCCATCTTGAACATACGTCATAAGCAGGGCGACCTCAGGTCTGCACCGGCCCTGAGGCTAGCAGAAAAACCTGACTGGGGGGGGAGGGGTGAAATAACAGGAGATTAGGACCCAGTGAATGTGTGGTGCTACTGAACTGAGACTGCAAAAAAAGAGACGTTGGGGGAGAGAACTCAGGGAATTCACGTGAGTACTCTCCACAGACGCTACAATTTGGTAACATTGGCAACCCAGTGGGAGAAATTGGAAAGGCACCAAATAGATGAGCTTTCAATGCATCTCAAGGATCTAGAAAATCTACAGCAAACCAGACCCAAATCTAGTAGGAGAAGAGAAATAATTAAAATCAGAGAAGAAATCAACAGGATTGAATCCAAAAAAAATTACAAAAAATCAGCCAAATGAGGAGCTGGTTTTTTGAAAAAATAAACAAAATTGACACCCCATTGGCCCAACTAACTAAAAAAAGAAGAGAAAGACCCAAATCAATAAAATCAGAGATGAAAAAGGAAGCATAACAACAGACACCACAGAAATAAAAAGAATCATCAGAAATTACTACAAGGACTTGTATGCCAGCAAACAGGGAAACCTATCAGAAATGGATAGATTCCTGGACACATGCAACCTACCTAAATTGAACCAGGAAGACATCGAAAACCTAAACAGACCCATAACTGAGACAGAAATTGAAACAGTAATAAAGGCCCTCCCAACAAAGAAAAGCCCAGGACCAGATGGATTCACTGCTGAATTCTACCAGACATTTAAAGAAGAACTAACTCCAGTTCTTCTAAAACTATTCAGAACAATTGAAAAAGAGGGAATCCTCCCAAATTCTTTCTATGAAGCCAGCATCACCTTAATTCCTAAGCCGGAAAAAGATGCAGCATTGAAAGAGAATTACAGACCAATATCCCTAATGAACATAGATGCAAAAATCCTCATTAAAATTCTGGCCAATAGAATGCAACAACACATCAGAAAGATCATCCATCCAGACCAAGTGAGATTTATCCCTGGTATGCAGGGATGGTTCAACATTCGCAAAACAATCAATGTGATACACCACATTAACAGACTGCAGAAGAAAAACCATATGATTATCTCAATAGATGCAAAGAAAGCATTTGATAAAATACAACACTCTTTCATAATGAAAACTCTAAGCAAACTGGGTATGGAAGGAACATTCCTCAATACAATCAAAGCAATTTATGAAAAACCCAAGGCCAACATTCTATTGAATGGGGAAAAGTTGGAAGCATTTCCACTGAGATCTGGAACCAGACAGGGATGCCCACTCTCACCACTACTATTCAATATAGTGCTGGAAGTTCTAGCCAGAGCTATTAGGCAAGAAAAAGAAATTAAAGGGATACAAATTGGGAAGGAAGAACTCAAACTATCCCTCTTTGCAGATGATATGATTCTTTACTTAGGGGACCCAGAGAACTCTACTAAGAGACTATTGGGCTGGCGCCGTGGCTCAATAGGCTAATCCTCCGCCTTGAGGCGCCACCACACCGGGTTCTAGTCCCGGTTGGGGCGCCGGATTCTGTCTCGGTTGCCCCTCTTCCAGGCCAGCTCTCTGCTGTGGCCAGGGAGTGCAGTGGAGGATGGCCCAAGTGCTTGGGCCCTGCACCCCATGGGAGAACAGGATAAGCACCTGGCTTGCCATCAGATAGGCGCGGTGCGCTGGCCGCAGTGCGCCGGCCGTGGCGGCCATTGGAGGGTGATCCAATGGCAAAGGAAGACCTTTCTCTCTGTTTCTCTCTCACTGTCCACTCTGCTTGTCAAGAAAGAGAGAGAGAGAGAGAGAGAGAGAGAGAGACTATTGTAACTCATAGAAGAGTTTGGCAAAGTAGCAGGATATAAAATCAATGCACAAAAATCAACAACCTTTGTATACACAGGCAATGCCACGGCTGAGAAAGAACTTCTAAGATCAATCCCATTCACAATAGCTACAAAAACAATCAAATACCTTGGAATAAACTTAACCAAGGACGTTAAAGATCTCTACGATGAAAATTACAAAACCTTAAAGAAAGAAATAGAAGAGGATACCAAGAAATGGAAAAATCTTCCATGCTCATGGATTGGAAGAATCAATATCATCAAAATGTCCATTCTCCCAAAGGCAATTTATAGATTCAATGCAATACCAATCAAAATACCAAAGACCTTCTTCTCAGATCTGGAAAAAATGATGCTGAAATTCATATGGAGACACAGGTGACCTCGAATAGCTAAAGCAATCCTGTACAACAAGAACAAAGCCGGAAGCATCACAATACCAGTTTTCAGGACATACTACAGGGCAGTTGTTATCAAAACAGCATGGTACTGGTACAGAAACAGATGGATAGACCAATGGAACAGAATA
Organism: Oryctolagus cuniculus; assembly: GCF_051225735.1. Taxonomy (NCBI): domain Eukaryota; kingdom Metazoa; phylum Chordata; class Mammalia; order Lagomorpha; family Leporidae; genus Oryctolagus; species Oryctolagus cuniculus. The sequence goes on along the minus strand of NC_142871.1, from coordinate 81,622,032 downwards.
GAAACCAGAAATCAATCCAACATCTACAGCTAACTCATATTTGATCAAGGATCTAAAACTAATTCCTGGAGCAAGGACAGTCTATTCAATAAATGGTGCTGGGAAAATTGGATTTCCACATGCAGAATCATGAAGCAAGGCCCCTACCTTTCACCTTTCACCTTACACAAGAATTCACTCAACATGGATTAAAGACTTAAATCTACAACCTGACACCATCAAATTACTAGAGAGCATGGGAAAAACCCTGCAAGATATAGGTACCGGCAAAGACTTCTTGGAAAATACCCCAGAAGCACAGGCAGTCAAAACCAAAATTAACATTTGAGATTGCATCAAATTGAGAAGTTTCTGTACTTCAAAAGAAACAGTCAGGAAAGTGAAGAGGCAACTGACAGAATGGGAAAAAATATTTGCAAACTATGCAACAGATAAAGGTTTGATAACCAGAATCTACAAAGAAATCAAGAAACTCCACAACATCAAAACAAACAACCCAGTTAAGAGATGGGCCAAGGACCTCAATAGATTTTTCAAAAGAGGAAATCCAAATGGCCAACAGACACATGAAAAAATGTTCAGGATCACTAGCAATAAGGGAAATGCAAATCAAAACCACAATGAGGTTTCACCTCACCCCGGTTAGAATGGCTCACATTCAGAAATCTACCAACAATAGATGCTGGCGAGGATGTGGGGAAAAAGGGACACTAACCCACTGCTGGTGGGAATGAAAACTGGTTAAGCCACTATGGAAGTCAGTCTGGAGATTCCTCAGAAACCTGAATATAACCCTACTATACAACCCAGCCATCCCACTCCTTGGAATTTACCCAAAGGAAATTAAATGGGCAAACAAACAAGCTGTCTGCACCTTAATGTTTATTGCAGCTCAATTCACAATAGCTAAGACCTGGAACCAACCCAAATGCCCATCAACAGTAGACTGGATAAAGAAATTATGGGACATGTACTCTATAGAATACTATACAGCAGTCAAAAACAATGAAACCCGGTCATTTGCAACAAGATGGAGGAATCTGGAAAACATTATGCTGAGTGAATTAAGCCAGTCCCAAAGGGACAAATATCATATATTCTCCCTGATCGGTGACAACTAACTGAGCACCAAAGAAGAAACCTGTTGAAGTTAAATGGACACTATGAGAAACAGTGACTTGATCAGCTCTTGTCCTGACGGTTGATGTACAATGTAATACTTTATCTATTTTAGTATTTTTTTTGTTCTAGTACTATTAGTTGAATCCACAATTATTCTTAGGTGTTTAAATTTTAACTGAAAAGTGATCCCTGTTAAATATAAGAGTGGGAATAAGAGAGGGAGGAGATGTACAATTTGGGACATGCTCAAGCTGACTTGCCCCAAATGGTGGAGTTAGAAATGTGCCAGGGGATTCCAATACAATCCCATCAAGGTGGCATGTACCAGTGCCATCTCACTAGTCCAAGTGATCAATTTCAGTTCACATTTGATCACACTGATAGGTCTAAGAGTCAAAGGGATCACATAAACAAGACTAGTGTCTGCTAATACTAACTGATAGAATAAAAAAGGGAGAGAACGATCCAACATGGGAAGCAGGATATACACCAGACTCCTAGAATGACAGATGTCCTAAACAGTACTCTGGCCTCAGAATGAGTCCTTAAGACATTCGGATCTGGCTGAAGAGCCCATGAGAGTATTTTAGGCATGGAAAACCAAGACACCCTGGAAAAAAAAAGAAGACCTAAATGAAAGGTCTTTGCAAGTGAGATCCCAGTGGAGAGAACGGGGCCATCAAAGAAGGAGGTACCTTTCTCTGAAGGGAGGAGAGAACTTCCACTTTGACTATGACCTTGTGTATATATGATCAGAGTTGGCGAACTCAAAAGGCCTCCATAGCCTTGGCAACTCATGACAAGAGCCTAGGGTGATTACTAATGCCATAAACAAGAGTGTCAAATTGTTAAGTCAACAACAGGAGTCATTGTGCACTTACTCCTCATGTAGGATTCTGTCCTTAAATTGCTGTACATTGTGATTTAGTGCTATAACTAGTACTCAAACAGTATTTTTCACTTTGTGTTTCTGTGTGGGTGCAAACTGTTGAAACCTTTACTTAATATATGTTAAACTGATCTTCTGTATATAAAGATAATTGAAAATGAATCTTGATATGAATGGAAGGCGATAGGGAGCGGGAGAGGGGAGGGTTGCGGGTGGGAGGGAAGTTATGGGGGGAAGCTATTGTAATGCATAAGCTGTACTTTGGAAATTTATATTCATTAAATAAAAGTTAAAAAAAAAGCAAATTCAAACCAAAGAATACTGTGTTGAAGGGTATATGCACATGTGTGGTTATACAATTATTTCTGCTTTTCCCCCAAAGAAACCTTTTATTTAATGAGTACAAATTTCATAAGTACAACTTTAGGAATATAATGATTCTTCCCACCATACCCACTCTCCCATCCTCACTGTCACCCCACCTCCTTCTCCCTCTCCCATTCCCAGTTCCATTCTCCATTAAGATTCATTTTCAATTAACTTTATACATAGAGGACCAACTCTATACTAAGTAAAGATTTCAACAATTTGCACATACATGCATACACACACACAAAACCTGTTTGAGAACATGTTTTAGAGTTAATTCTCATAATACAACTCATTGAGGACAGAGTGTTGCATGGGAAGTAAGTCAACAATGATTCCTGTTGTTAATTTAACAATTAACACTCTTATATATGATGTCAGTGATCACCCGAAGCTCTTGACATGAGCTGCCTTGACATGGAAGCCTTTTGAATCCACAATCTCCATCAGTATTTAGACATGGTCATAAGAAAAGTGGAAGTTCTCTCCTCCCTTCACAGAAAGGTGTAATCTTCTTTGATGGCCCCTTCTATCTACTGGGTTCTCACACACAGAGATCCTTCATGTAGGACATTTTTTTTTTTTTTTTGCCGTAGTATCTTGGCTTTCCATGCCTGAAATGCTCTCATGGGCTTTTCAGCCAGACCAGAATGCCTTAAGGGCTGATTCTGAGGTTAGAGTGCTATTTAAAGCAATTGTTATTTTATGAGTCTGTTGTGTGGACTGCTTCCCATGTTGGAATATTCTCTCTTTTTTAATTCTTTCTATTATTATCAGACATTTGATCTCATATATGATTCCTTTAACACTTATCTATATGATCACTTTAACACTTAATATGGTCACTTTAATACTTAGATGGCATTTTTACCACTCAGCTTAATGAGACTTAGGGTCCCATGGCAAGTTTTTAAACTGTAACCTTAGAAATAAGTCCATAGGAATGTATGCAGAACTATACAGCTTTACAGTTACAATCTTCCTCCTCCCTCTTTTGTTCCCACTCTTATTTTTACTGATATCTATTTTCAATTAACTTTATGCACATATAATTAACTCTATGTTAAGTAAAGAGTTCAACAAATACTATGTAGAAAAGAAAAAAAAAAACTGTTCCTCTATTGTCAAGACAAGGGCTGTTCATGTCATTGCTTCCCAAAGTGTCAATTTCACTTCTACATATTTCCTTTTAGGTGCTTTATTAGTTATCACAGATAAGGGAGAACATATGGTATTTGTCCCTTTGGGACTGGCTTATGTCACTAAGTATGATGTTTTCCAGATTCAACCATTTTGTTGAAAATGACCAAATTTCACTTTTTTTAAATCGCTGTGTAGTATTCCATATAGTACATTTCCCATAATTTCTTTTTCCATTCTTCAGTTGATGGGCATTTAGATTGATTCCGTGTCTTAACTATTGTGAATTGAGCTGCAATAAACACGGGGGTGCAGATAACTCTTTTATTTGCTGATTTCATTTCCCTTGGGTTGTATAATTATTTCATATGAACTTTTTATTGATGATAAATGTGACATAAAAATCATTTAAATTGAATAGTGGAATTTATTTTATAATACCCTCAGGATTAGTTTTTGACTTACATGTACTATATTTACAAGGTCATGTTTTATGAACCTACAATCTGAAATGCAAATGTACTTAGGGATCATAGGATGGAACACTTGAAATTAAGATTATCCTGGAGGGGCCAGCACCATGGCTCACTTGGTTAATCCTCTGCCTGCGGTACCAGCATCCCATATGGGCGCCGGATTCTAGTCCCGCTTAATCCTCTTCCAGTACAGCTCTCTGCTGTGGCTTGGGAGGGCAGTGGAGGATGGCCCAAGTGCTTGGGCCCCTGCACCCACATGGGAGACCAGGGGGAGGCACCTGGCTCCTGGCTTCAGATCAGCACAGCACCGGCCATAGCGGCCATTTGGGGAGTGAACCAATGGAAGGAAGACCTTTTTCTCTGTCTCTCTCTCTCACTGTCTATAACTCTACCTGTCAAATAAATAAATATAAAAAAAGATTATCCTGGAGTAACTATTTTATATAAATGGCCCAGGGACTATCAAGTCTTATTTTTAAATGGTCCCAGCTATTCACAGCACCATTTTCCTTTTGAGGCAAGTACAGGCCCACTGGAATAGCTTCCTAAATGACATTCCCAAGGTGAATCTGGAAAGCAGGGGGATATAGTGGTTAAAAGAATGGATTCTGGAGCCACCACCTGCAGTGCCAGCATCCCATAAAGGGGCTGGTTCGAGTCCCGGCTGCTCTGCTTCCAATCCAGCTCTCTACAATGGCCTGGGAAAGTAGTAGAAGATGGCCCAAGTCCTTGGGCCCCTGCACCCATGTGGGAGAGCTGGAAAAAGCTCCTGGCTCTTGGGTTTGTATTGGCTCAACTCTGGCTGTTGCGGCCATTTGGGGAGTGAACCAGTGGATGGAAGACCTCTCTGTCTCTCTCTTTCTCTCTCTGCCTCTGCCTCTCTGTAGCTCTGCCTTAAAATAAATAAATCTTTAGGACAAAAGAAAAAAGAATGTATTCTGGGATCATATTGGATCCAGTATTATTTTGATCCATCACTAGATGGATGGCTATGGACAAGTTATTTCACCTTTGTAATCCTTAGTTTTCTTTTTTTAAAAATTATTTTGTATGTCTTTAATATGTCTCATTACCTTCTCTTAAGATTCTATAATTTTTCTCATTGTTTTTCATACATATGTCATATTATATGTATACATATTTTATAAGGGTACTTCAATAAGTTCATAAAATATGTATCATGAAAAAACCATATATGAATTTTAAAGCTTTTTGCACCAAAATTGACCTATCTCTTAAGTCCATTTTTCCATGAACTTTAAAATTATTATATATATGTTTATATATAAAACCATACTTTCAAGATATATATAAAAAGCATATTTTCTAAGATATATACAAGAACAAAATAAAATTGTTTTACAAGATACATATTCCTCTAACAATTTCTCTTCCATGACTCAGAAATTGGTGCTGTCTTTTCCTCACATTTATTGCACTTAACCAAGTACAGCTATTTGTGAGGACATTCTACACCTTGGTTTCATGCAGCACCTGGCAGATTTCTTCCATTATGGTACTTTGCCTAGGGAAGCCTTGTGTGGTAGATTGGATGTCACAGTACACCATGGTCTTTCACCTTGCCAAAGAGAAATTTCTTCACTCATTCTGATGAAGAGCAACCCAAAACTCTCACTTTGATCTGGTTTTCTTCATGCTGTTAATACACTAAAAGTGAAGATTTAGAATTCATCTAAACCCAAAAGAAAACACAGATGGTTTTTAAAGCCATTTGGAAAAAAACCAGAAGTTTTCAATAGAGGCATTAAACTTGATTTAGAAAAAAAAGGTAATCCTTATTTTTCTATCCTGTCAAATGGGGATAGTGCAGATCTCATAGAATCATTAGGAAAATTATATTGAATCAATTATATTATATTGATTATATAAATTTATATATAAACATATAAATTATATTAAATATATTTAAAATTATATTGAATCAACTAGTAAGTGTACTTGCTGCATTCAAGGAACAGGAAGGGACGTGTCTGGGACATGGTAGGTGAGCGAGCAGAAGAGATAAGGTCTGAATTACTGTCAGGAACAAGATCATAAAAGAGCTTGGGAGGCCTTAGCAAATAGTTTGGGTATTTCAGGAGAAGGCCAGATGAAGGCAATGGAAGCATTATCTGAATTAAAGCCATGGATAGGAAAAGTGATGCTTTTTTTATTCTTAGAAATAAAAAGAAGTCACTTATTTGAGGCCTGATGTGCCTTTTTTTTTTTTTTAAATGTTTGGGGAGGGCAAAGGAGGAAGACAAAGAAGGAGAGTGAGTGAGAGGCAGAAGTTTAGGATGATTCATGTTTGTGACTGTGAGAATGGAGCTGGAGAATAGTGGCATCATTCTCTGAGACATGGATACAGAAGAATAAGTAGATTTAGGGGAACAGAAATGAGTATGGTACTAGATAGCAATTTAAAGTTTCTATGTGATATTCAGTTGCAGATATATATATATATATATATATATATATATATATAAAGATGGACATGTGGATTTGAATCTTAGCAGAGACTAGTTTAGAGATACAGGTTTGAGAGTCACAAGTCACTCATGGAGTGTTGACAGAGGGCAAGTCTGCAGAGATTTTTGAGATGAGGGAGGAAGGCATTCAATTTAAGACAAACAACAGATTTATCTGGTGTTTCCCTTTGCTGGTTCCCCTTCTTATTTCCCTGCTCAGAACATATAGAAAATGGTTATTAGGAAATATGACCAAAGGCTCAGACAAGAAACTAGAATGCTGCCCAAGGCTCTGGGAGGAATGAAAAGAGATTTCTGTAAAAATTGAAATCATAAGCTGGGGCTGGTGCTGTGGTGTAGCGGGTAAGGCAGCCGCCTGTGGTGCCAGCATCCCATATGGGTACTGGTTCAAGACCTGGCTGCTCCCCTTTTGATCCAGCTTTCTGCTGTGGCCTGGGAAAGCAGTAGAAGATGGCTTGAGACTTTGGGCCCCTGCACCCATGTGGGAGACCCAGAAGAGGCTCCTGGCTCCTGGCTTCGGATAGGTGCAGCTCCGACTGTTGAGGCCAATTGGGGAGTGAATCAGCAGATGGAAGACCTCTCTCTCTCTCTCTCTCTCTCTCTCTCTGCTTCTCCTTCTCTCTTTGTGTAACCCTTTCAAATAAATAAATAAATCTTTTTTTTTACATTTTTTTTAAACTTTTATTTAATGCATATAAATTTCCAAAGTACGACTTATGGATTACAATGGCTTCCCCCCCATACCGTCCCTCCTACCCACAACCCTCCCCTTTCCCACTCCCTCTCCCCTTCCATTCACATCAAGATTCATTTTTGATTATCTTAATATACAGTAGATCAGCTTAGTATACATCAAGTATGGATTTCAACAGTTTGCTCCCACACAGAAACATAAAGTGAAAAATAATAGATGATTTTTTTAAATGATGATGAAATCAGATCAGACCTATTGTCATGTTTAATCCCAGTGAGAGTCAAGTTGGGAATTGATAATTTCTTTTCTTTTCTTTCTTTTTTTTTTTTTTTACAGAGGATCAGTTTAGTATGCATTAAGTAAGGATTTCAACAGTTTGCACCCCCATAGAAACACAAAGTGAAATATATTGTTTGAGTACTCGTTATAGCATTAAATCTCAATGTACAGCACATTAAGGATAGAGATCCTACATGAGGAGTAAGTGCACAGTGACTCCTGTTGTTGACTTTACCAATTGACACTCCTGTCTATGGCATCAGTAATCTCCCTATGCTCCAGTCATGAGTTTCCAAGGCTATGGAAGCCCTCTGAGTTCTCCGACTCTTATCTTGTTTAGACAAGGTCATAGTCAAAGTGGAGGTTCTCTCCTCCCTTCAGAGAAAGGTACCTCCTTCTTTGATGACCTGTTCTTTCCACTGGGATCTCACTCGCAGAGATCTTTTGCCAGAGTGTCTTGGCTTTCCATGCCTGAAATACTCTCATGAGCTTTTCAGCCAGCTCCGAATGCCTTTAGGGCTGATTCTGAGGCCAGAGTGCTATTTAGGACATCTGACATTCTATGAGTCTGCTGAGTATCTCACTTCCCATGTTGGATCACTCTCCCCTTTATTTACTCCATCAGTTAGCGTTAGCAGGTACTAGACTTGTCTATGTGCTCCCTTTGACTCCCAGTCCCTTCACCATGACCAACTGTGAACTGAAACTGATCACCTGGAACAGTGAGATGGCATTGGTACATGCCACCTCGATGGGATTGAATTGGAATCCCCTGGTATGCTTCCAACTCCACCACTTGGGGCAAGTCAGCCTGAGCATGTCCCAAATTATACATCTCTTCCCTCTCCCATTCAAACCACCATGTTCAACAGGGATCACATTTCAGTTAATTTTCAACACTTAAGAATAACTGTGCATCAATTACAGATCTAAACCAGTCATATTAAGTAGAACAGATAAAAAAACTACTAAGAGGGATAATGTATTTAGTTGTTCATTAACAGTCAGGGCTATACTGATCAAGCCACCGTTTCCCGTAGTGTCCACCTCACTCCAACAGGTTTCCCTCTTGGTGTTCAGTCAGTCGTCACCGATCAGGGAGAACATATGGTATTTGTCCCTTTGGGACTGGCTTATTTCACTCAGCATGATGTGTTCCAGATTCCTCCATTTTGTTGCAAATGACTGGATTACGTTGTTTCTTACTGCGGTATAGTATTCTAAAGAGTACATATCCCATAATTTCTTTATCCAGTCTATCGTTGATAGGCATTTAGGTTGGTTCCAGGTCTTAGCTATTGTGAATTGAGCTGCAATAAACATTAGGGTGCAGACCTCTTATTTGTTTGCCAATTTAAATTCCTTTGGGTAAATTCCAAGGAGTGGGATGGCTGGGTCGAACGGTAGGGTTATTTTCAGGTTTCTGAGGAATCTCCAGACTGACTTCCATAGTGGCTTGACCAGTTTGCATTCCCACCAACAGTGGGTTAGTGTCCCTTTTTCCCCACATCCTCGCCAGCATCTGTTGTTGGTAGATTTCTGCATGTGAGCCATTCTAACCGGGGTGAGGTGAAACCTCATTGTGGTTTTGATTTGCATTTCCCTGATTGCTAATGGTCAAATACCTTGGAATAAACTTAACCAAAGACGTTAAAGATCTCTACGATGAAAATTACAAAACCTTAAAGAAAGAAATAGAAGAGGATACCAAGAAATGGAAAAATCTTCCATGCTCATGGATTGGAAGAATCAATATCATCAAAATGTCCATTCTCCCAAAAGCAATTTACAGATTCAATGCAATACCAATCAAGATACCGAAGACCTTCTTCTCAGATCTGGAAAAAATGGTGCTGAAATTTATATGGAGGCACAAGAGACCTCGAATAGCTAAAGCAATCTTGTACAACAAAAACAAATCCGGAGGCATCACAATACCAGATTTCAGGACATACTACAGGGCAGTTGTAATCAAAACAGCATGGTACTGGTACAGAAACAGATGGATAGACCAATGGAACAGAATTGAAACACCAGAAATCAACCCAAACATCTACAGCCAACTTATATTTGATCAAGGATCTAAAACTAATTCCTGGAGCAAGGACAGTCTATTCAATAAATGGTGCTGGGAAAATTGGATTTCCACGTGCAGAAGCATGAAGCAAGACCCCTACCTTACAGCTTACACAAAAATCCACTCAACATGGATTAAAGACCTAAATCTACGACCTGACACCATTAAGTTACTAGAGAACATTGGAGAAACCCTTCAAGATATTGGCACAGGCAAAGAATTTCTGGAAAAGACCCGGGAGGCACAGGCAGTCAAAGCCAAAATCAACTATTGGGATTGCATCAAATTGAGAAGTTTCTGTACTGCAAAAGAAACAGTCAGGAGAGTGAAGAGACAACCGACAGAATGGGAAAAAATATTTGCAAACTATGCAACAGATAAAGGGTTAATAACCAGAATCTACAAAGAGATCAAGAAACTCTACAAAAACAAAACCAACAACCCAGTTAAGAGATGGGCCAAGGACCACAATAGACATTTTTCAAAAGAGGAAATCCAAATGGCCAACAGGCACATGAAAAAATGTTCAAGGTCAATAAATAAATAAATCTTTTAAAAAAATCATAAGCCATGTCATGTATAGATTTGAGGTCCATATTTACTCTTCTTATAGGGAATCTCAAGCAAATAAATTTGTATAAAAGTTTAAAAATGACCAGAGAAACCTCAGATCTACATAAGGAGATTTAAAATACCTTAAAAGATAAACAGGAAACCTTAACTGTAAGGAAACTTTCACAAAAAAATTAATGCTTCATGAAAGAATGAGTTCAAAATAAAAATTTTCAAACTGTTAGAGGAAATGTTCCACCACAAAAGAAAATCAGTTGTGCTAGTCACCTACTTATCAGATCCTAGTCCTTGGTGGTCTGATTTTATTCACAGAACTGGGTCTTCTGCCAGCTGTTGCAATATCAGGCTTTGTCAATAGATGGTAGTGAGGTGGGACCCTGTAGGGCAGAGTGGAGGAGGGACTTCTCAGGTATTATGTCTTTTTTCTTAGATTCACTACTACTTATGAATTAAGTAGGTAGAGCAAATATTAGACCAAGATCTGAATTAAGAGAGAGTTGGTGGCCGGTGCCGCGGCTCACTAGGCTAATCCTTCGCCTAGCGGCACCGGCACACCAGGTTCTAGTCCCGGTCGGCGCGCCGGATTCTGTCCCAGTTGCCCCTCTTCCAGGCCAGCTCTCTGCTGTGGCCCAGGAAGGCAGTGGAGGATGGCCCAAGTCCTTGGGCCCTGCACCCCATGGGAGACCAGGAGAAGCACCTGGCTCCTGCCTTCGGATCAGTGCGGTGTGCCAGCCGCAGCGCGCCGGCGGCAGCGGCCATTGGAGGGTGAACCAACTGCAAAAGGAAGACCTTTCTCTCTGTCTCTCTCTCTCTCACTGTCCACTCTGCCTGTCAAAAAGAGAGAAAGAGAGAGAGAGAAAGAGGGAGAGAGAGAGAGAGAGAGTTGGTGACCTCAAAGATAGTTCTAAGGAAACTGCCCAGGATTCAGTAGAGGTCAGAAATAAAAAAATTAAGGGCCTAGCACCATGGCAGAGGGAATTAAGCTGGTGCTTCCTGGATCACTGGTTTGAGTCCAGCCACTCCACTTCTGATCTATCTCTCTGCTAATGCCACCAAGCAAGCATCAAATGATGGCCCAGGCACTCGGACCCCTGGCACCCATAGGGATGGGGTCATGGCTCCTGGCTTCAGCCTGGCTCAGCCTGGCTCAGCCTTAGCTTTTAGTGCCATTTGAGGAGTGAACCAGCAGACAGAAGATCTCTTTCTCTCTCTGCCTTTCAAATAAATAAATATTTTAAATAAAAAAGAATTAAAAATTAAAAAGAAAAGAGGTACAACACGATGCAATAGAACAAGGATACACAATATATACCTGATAGGAATTCTTTTTATTTCTCTCTATTCTCTATAATGATATGTAGATATATAAACATGTAGGTGTATTTCCAGAAAGAGAAAATAGAAAGAATGGGAGAAGAGGCTGTATTTGAATAGATAGTAGCTGAGAATTTTTCAGAGCTGAAGAAATGCTGGTAGGGTTTAACTAGGACTATAGGGATGATTTAACTTTACGAAACCTAATGCAATTTACATATCAAAAACAGAAAAATATTCTCACTTATGTTAACAAACCTTAATAAACTTTGAATATAAATGAAATTATTTTAAAAAATAAAGATGTCCACCTAAAATGATGTAAGCCTCACCTTTATATGAGACATTAGAAAAATCCTCAAAGTCAGGAAAAATTTTAAAATGCATCCTAATACCACTTCTATGCAGTATTATACTGGAGGTACCAGGCATCTCAATAAGACAGGGAAAAACAGTGGCAAAGAGAATGGAGAAATAACTAACCAAATTGTCACCATCATAGATGGCCTAACTATGTACACATGAAATTTGAAAGAATTGGCTGGCGCCGCGGCTCAAGGGCTAATCCTCCACCTAGTGGCGCCGGCACACCGGGTTCTAGTCCCAGTCAGGGCGCCGGATTCTGTCCCGGTTGCCCCTCTTCCAGGCCAGCTCTCTGCTGTGGCTAGGGAGTGCAGTGGAGGATGGCTCAAGTGCTTGTGCCCTGCACCCCATGGGAGACCAGGAGAAGCATCTGGCTCCTGCCTTCGGATCAGCGCGGTGCGCTGGCCGCAGTGCACTGGCCGTGGCGGCCATTGGAGGGTGAACGAATGGCAAAAGGAAGACCTTTCTCTCTGTCTCTCTCTCTCACTGTCCACTCTGCCTGTAAAAAAAAAAAAAAAAAAAAAATTGAAAGAATCACCTTACTAACTAGCAGAAATTACTAGAGAGCTCATCAAAGTTGTTATTTATGAAGCTATATACAAAATTAACAGAATTTGTATATGCAAAATAAAATTGGTTTTAAATGGAATTTAGAAGTGTTATCCTAGGGGCAGACATTTCATGCAGTGGCTGTCTATCGGGATGTCTACATTCCATGTCCGAGAGCCTGGTTTGAGTCCTTGCTCTCATATTTATGATTCCATCTTCCTGCTAATGCACATCCTGAAGGGCAACAGATGATGGCTCAAACACTTGGGTCCCCACCATCCATATGAGAGACCAAGATTGTGTTCTAGGCTCCTGGCTTCAGCCTGGCCCAGCCCTGACTGTTGCAGGCATTTGGGAAGTGTCTGTGGGCAGAAGATCTTTATCTCTCTGCCTTTCAAACAAAATGAAAATAAATAAATTAAAAAATTTTATTCTGGGGCCTGCGCTGAGGTGCAGTGGGTTAAAGCCTGGGTGCCAGTTCTAGTCCCGGCTGCTCCTCTTCTGATCCAGCTCTCTGCTATGGTCTGGGATAGCAGTAGAAGATGGCCCAAGTCCTTGGGCCCCTGCACCCACATGGGAGACCTGGAAGAAGCTCCTGGCTCCTGGCTTCGGATCAGCGCAGCTCTGGCTGTTGTGGCCAGTTGGGGAATGAACCATCAGATGGAAGATCTCTCTCTCTCTCTGCCTCTCCTCTCTCTGTGTAACTGACTTTCAAATAAATAAATAAATCTTTAAAAAATTTTTTATTCTTCATAGTCACAAAATTATAATGTTTCTGAAATTAGACTTACTATCAACCATGAGTTTTACAGAGAAATCTATAAAAATTTATTAAAGGATATATATAAGAAGATCTAAATGAATAGGCAGTTATGCCGTGCATTTTGACAGGGAGGCTCAGGATTTTCAATTGTGATTCTCCCAAGATAATCTAGAAAATGAAATCCAGTTCCATCTAAATCTTAAATTTTCTCAGAACTTGACAAGCTGTTTCTAAAATTTATACAAATGAATAAAATGCCAAGAATAGCCGAAGGGAAAAAATTGAAGAAAATTGAAGAGAATAAGTTTTATCCATTATAAAGCTTCTAATAAATGTATAGTAGAGAGATTTATATGTATGTATATACCAACATAGTGGAACAAGGAACTAGACGTCTTGTGTGTATTTGTGAAATTAACATAAGAGAGAAATGATTTTCAAGTCAGTAAAGAAAATAATAAAAGGTGGTGAGACAATTGATTAGTCATATAGAACAATGCATTTGTAAATCTAGCTCACACCACACACAAAAATAAATACTAAATCGATCAGAAATACAGAGATGAATTGAAAACTATGAAAAATTAAAGAAAATAAAAGTATAATTTTGATGAGGAAAAAATTCTTACACAAGATTCAAAAAGTACAAACTTTAAAAAGACTGATAACTTTATTTTTTTTTTACTTTTATTTAATAAATATAAATTTCCAAAATACAACTTTTGGATTATAGCAGCTTTTTCCTCCCATAACCACCTTCCCACCCACAACCATCCCATCTCCCACTCCCTCTCCCATCCCATTCATTTTCAATTATCTTTATATACAGAAGATCAATTTAGTATATATTAAGTCAAGATTTCAACAGTTTGCACCCACACAGAAACAAAAAACGTAAAATACTGTTTGAAGACCAGTTTTACCATTAATTCTCATAGTACAACACATTAAGGACAGAGATCCTACATGGGGAGTAAGCGCACAGTGACTCCTGTTGTTGATTTAACAATTGACACTCTTTTTTATGATATCAGTAATCACCCAAGGCTCTCGTTATGAGCTGCCAAGGCTATGGAAGCCTCTTGAGTTCGCCAACTCCGATCTTATTTAGACGAGGCCATAGTCAAAGTAGAAGTTCTCTCCTCCCTTCAGAGAAAGGTATCTTCTTTTTTGATAGCCCATTCTTTCCACTGGGATCTCACTCACAGAGATCTTTCTTTCTTCTTCTTTTTCTTTTTTTTCTTTTTTTTTTTTTTTGCCACAGTACCTTGGCTTTCCATGCCTGAAATACTCTCATGGGTCTTTTTTTTCCAGATATGAATGTCTTAAGGGCTAATTCTAATGCCAGAGTGCTGTTTAAGACATCTGCCAAAGATTGATAACTTTAAAATAGCAGAAGTCTATCTATAGTAAAAAGATAATAAAATTAAAGGAAAGATGTATGTTAGGGCAATTTTTTTTTAAGTTTTGAGAAAGTGGGAGAGAAATAGAGAAAAACAGAGAGAAGAATGAGAGAGAGAGAGAGAGAGAGAGAGAGAGGAGAGAGAGAGAGAGAGAGAGAGCGAGCTCCCATTTACTGGTTTACTTCTCAAGTACCCACAATGGTCAGAGCTGGGCTCAACTGAAACCAGGAGCTTGGAATTCAATGTTTTGATTTCCCATGTTGATGGCAGAGATCCAATTTTTTGAGTCATTGCCTGTTGGCAACCACAGTTTCATTAACAGGAAGCTGGAATATGGAGTGGAGTGGGGACACAAGCCTAGGCCTTCTAAAATTGGATGTGGGCATCGCAAGTGTTGTTTTAACTAACAGGCAACCACCTGCCCCAGGAGAGAAGATATTTGCAATCAAATTAAGCAATACAGAAATAGGGAAAAAAAGTGCATATTAAATAAAATCCTAAAAACCACAAAACAAGAAATATTTCACTAGAAATAGTTTAAGTATTTGAAGAGTCAATTGACTGAATAAGAAATCTTTAAGGTAAATATGTAAGTAAAAAGTTACTAACCTAAACTGATCTTTAGTGCAAATGAAACTTAAAGGAAAATGTGGCAGGTTTCATAACTGGTAGATAGGCAGAACTTGGTTTTGTAAAATGCTGGCAGTAATATGGGAACATGGGAAATCTCCAAGCTGCTGAGGTGAGGTGCATTGCTACATCCACTTTGTGGATTCATTTAACAATATGTAGGCTGTAGATGATGTGTGTAGACTGCAAGGCAGAAAATTTACTTCTAAGTTATCTATTTTGGTTGAACTCTTTGGTTTTGAAACAAGAGATAATAACCAGCTTTGTTTCATTAGTGCTGTTTTTTAGTTAACTAAACTAAATGAACACAGGTGACAAAAATTAACAAACAAGCATCACTTGCTTGATAGTTTTACACACAATCATGTGATTAAGGCAAAGAATAGCTGTATTGCTGGTGCAAGCCAGAGTTGCAAGATGCTGTTAACAGCTAATCAATTTGACATGAAGATTGATGCATATTGTAAAACATTTGGGCTGTTAACATCTTCGCATCAAACTCCACTGAATGAATTTTGGAGATGCAGTTATTGTTGAGAGAAAAGTGGTAGGCAGTTGTTTATTTAATTTAGTTTTTATTTAAAAAGATAGGTATGAAGTTAAAAAAAAGGTAGTTTTGAACAGAATTTGAGGACTTTGAAAAGATGGTGTTCAGTGTTCAGAAACTCCATTTCATCTGCATGGGCTTGGTTTCTAAAACTCTTGTGGTACTAGGATTTCTTACAGTTTTATGTGTTTATTTATGGACTTGAAGATCTAGGAGAAAAATAAAATAGGAGGAGAAAGATAAACAGAGTAAACATGTCAAAGTGATGTAGCTAATGCTTCAGCTCCTGATAACTTGGTTAAGGTTCATTACAGGGGTGGCCTAACAATTCCCATTTACTGGAACTGGGATCAGGTTGCTGACAGTGGTTAGAGAAAGAATTCCACTGTTCTCTGATTTCATGGAGGGAACTCATGTGCATATTTATGCATATGCATTTATGTTCATATGCTAATTTTAATAGATACTGAAATATGAAAGAATACTCATACTAGCTAAGAATATAATGGCACTTTAAATATTATATTGGAGTAATAATAAGAAATACCTAATTAATTCTCATTTATTTTTGATGTTCAGGTAAATTCTAAAGGTGCAGATAATGTGTAACATGAATGAGGGGATGGCTGGGCAAGAGAAGGAACTGGATTCTCATACTCAAACTCATTTATCTTCATACTCTTCATCATTCAGGTTAAAATATTATAGTTCAGTTGTGTTTTTGTAACTTTATGGGAATTTTGATGGCTTAGCATGGTTAAAAGGCACTATTTGGTGTCAGTTAGAGACCTGGCTGCTCCACTTTTGATCCAGCTCTCTGCTATGGCTTGGGAAAGCAGTAGAGGATGGCCCAAGTCCTAAGGCAACCTGCACCTGCATGGGAGACCCAGAAGAAACTCCTGGCTCCTGGCTTCAGATGGACTCAGCTCCAGCTGTTGCAGCCAATTGGGAAGTGAACCAGTGGATCAAGACCTCTCTCTCTCTCTCTCTCTCTCTCTCTGCCTCTCCTTCTCTCTGTGTAACTTTGACTTTCAAATAAATAAATAAATCTTTTTTTTTTAAAAGCACTCTTCAATGGGTCAGGCCCTTTTGAAGCTACTCTCCATAAATTTAACTGAAAAGTGATCCCTGTTAAATATAAGAGTGGGAATAAGAGAGGGAGGAGATGTACAGTTTGGCACATGCTCAATCAGACTTACCCCTATGGTAGAGTTAGAAATGTGCCAGGGGATTCCAATTCAATCCCATCAAGGTGGCATGTACCAATGCCATCTCACTAGTCAAAGTGATAAGTTTCAGTTCATAATTGATCATAATGATAGGATTAAGTGTCAAAGGGATCATATAAACAAGACTAGTGTCTGCTAATACTGACTGATAGAATCAAAAAGGGACAGAACGATCCATCATGGGAAGTGGGATACACAGCAGACTCATAGCATGGCAGATGTCCTAAATAGCACTCTGGCCTCAGAATCAGCCCTTAAGGCGTTCAGATCTGGCTAAAAAGCCCATGAGAGTATTTCAGGCACGGAAAGCCAGGACACTGTGGCAAAACAAACAAACAAACAAACAACAACCACCTAAATGAAAGATCTC
This sequence comes from Oryctolagus cuniculus, assembly GCF_051225735.1. NCBI lineage: Eukaryota > Metazoa > Chordata > Mammalia > Lagomorpha > Leporidae > Oryctolagus > Oryctolagus cuniculus. Next base: position 81,604,756 of record NC_142871.1, on the reverse strand, counting down.
TGTGAGTGAGATCCCAGTGGAAAGAATGGGCCATCAAAGAAGGAGGTACCTTTCTCTGAGGGGAGAAGAGAACTTCCACTTTGACTATGACCTTGTCTAAATAAGATTGGGGTTGGCGAACTCCAGAGGCTTCCATAGCCTTGGCAGCTTATAACAAGAGCCTTGGGTGATTACTGACATCATAAAAAAGAGTGTCAATTGTTAAATCAACAACAGCAGTCACTGTGCACTTACTCCCCAAGTAGACACTCTGTCCTTATTGTGTTGTACTATGTGAATTAACAGTATAACTAGTACTCAAACAGTATTTTATGCTTTGTGTTTCTGTGTGGGTGCAAACTGATGAAATCTTGACTTAATATTTACTAAATTGATCTTCTGTATATAAAGATAATTGAAAATGAATCTTGATGTGAATGGAATGGGAGATGGGATGGTTGTGGGTGGGAGGGTGTGGGGGAAAAAGCCGCTATAATCCAAAAGTTGTACTTTGGAAATTTATATTTATTAAATAAAAGTTAAAAAAAGAAACTACTCTCCTTAAGTAACTTTTGATGTAGAGGTAAGCAAGTCTTTAAGGAAGGTTGTGTTAGATTGTGTTTAGAGAATGTGAACCCTATCTGTATTCCCACAAGCAGTGGTGGCAAGGAGTTCTGAGAGAGGAGATCACCATGTTCCCAAGTTTGTATATTTTAAATGCATGAATTTGTATTCTTTAAACAAGCAAACAAAAAAACCCACAAGAAAGTCAAAGATAGAAATGTGGTATAGGTAAAGTCTAGAATAAAACTAGTGTTAGGATAAATAATAATAGACCAGATTTAGTGGTATTGATTATAAGGAAGAGGATGCCAATCTTAACTCAATTAATCCTAACATGACAAGATAAATTATAGATGACTAGTATGTAAAATACATAGCCTTTCATAACTGAGCTTAGTCTCCATTTCTGATAAGTGATTGAGCAAACAGGAAGGATTAGAAAAAGAATTCATATTATAAGAGATAATGGAAAGGTTGAAATTTTAATATGTAATTTTCATAACATAAAAGTGTCATTATGCTGTAAGTATTTAAAATACATGTGTTTTTAAAACAAAAATTTTAAATGAAAAAAATTCTCACACATGAAAATACATGTTTTCCATAATTACATTAACTCATCAATATACAAAATATTCATTGTTTTAATTTTAAGAATCACAGGGGTATGCATGTATGCATAATCATACAATTGAGATTCCCATTACTCTGCCCAGGCAACTGAGCATCTTAGAAACTCTGTCTAGGCCGGCGCCGCGGCTCACTAGGCTAATCCTCCGCCTAGCGGCGCCGGCACACCGGGTTCTAGTCCCGGTCGGGGCGCCGGATTCTGTCCCGGTTGCCCCTCTTCCAGGCCAGCCCTCTGCTGTGGCCAGGGAGTGCAGTGGAGGATGGCCCAGGTGCTTGGGCCCTGCACCCCATGGGAGACCAGGAAAAGCACCTGGCTCCTGGCTCCTGCCATCGGATCAGCGCGGTGCGCCGGCCGCAGCGCGCCGGCCGCGGCGGCCATTGGAGGGTGAACCAACGGCAAAGGAAGACCTTTCTCTCTGTCTCTCTCTCTCACTGTCCACTCTGCCTGTCAAAAATAAATTAAAAAAAAAAAAAAAAAAAAAAAAAAAGAAACTCTGTCTTAACGTCCAAAGACCCCTAGCTAATAAATGGTAGAGCTAAGATTTGAATAGGGACTTTCTGGATTCAGATCATGATCTATTACTACTACAAAATATGTAAGCATTGAGATAAGTATGGAAGAATTTACTGTTACAATAAGTGTCTTCTCTCTGTTTGATGATTCATTTTTTTCTTTGTTTCCTAATATTTTTTGAGTTTTAAGTGATAAAAGAAAAATGCATTTTAGGGGAAGTGGAGATTTTCTATAACCTGAATTACTGTCTTTTCACAAATAGAAAGGAAGCATGCAGACACAAAGTACTTTGTGTATCCAGCATGGATCAGAGGTTCAGGCTGAGGGAATAACTTCCACTGTTAGCAGACACAAGGGATCTGTTTGTTTGCAGTGTCACCAAATAATCAACATCAAGCAGGAGTTGCTCCGAGGAAAGCTTTATAAAGGAGGCAGATGAAAGGTTTAATCCCCCAAGGAAACTGCTTTTCCAAGAAATCCGTCACCAGGGATTTTGTAGCAAGCTTTAGGGGGGTGTCCAGGAAGTAGAAAAGGAGAAACAGAAGGGCCCTTTCTGATAAGTGACCTATGCGTACATACATTGCATGTTCAGAATTCTGACTCAGACTGGTTTCTCAAAGCTGTCCTTGTTTGTGGTAGTCTGGCTCCCTAGAAGTGCAATGCTGTAAGATAAGTTTGCTGGAACATCTTCTAAAGAAAAAAATTCAAATCAACAGTTTTAGATTTTCTGACAATATTCCTATGTTCTCTCCTTGCCTAAATCCTATACTCTGGGTTACACCACCTCATACTGAAAACTCTAGGACTTCTCTTTCTGACTTCAAAGAATTGATACATGTGAGGTAAAGTCTTCCATTATGTTAATGTTGAAAATCACATAGCATAAGATAAAAATTTAACATATTATTGGATAAAAAAAAATGTTCTCTTTCAGACTCAATGCTGTGGCTCCTGAGCATCTGATGGAGGCTGGGCATTGGAGTGGCCCAGAAATTTCCACGTTAGAACTTGAATCATCATGGTTGCTGAGAATGTTTAGAGAAGGAAATTCCACTGTTCTCAAATTTCATGCAAAGGGAACTCATGTTTGTGGAGGGAGAACTCTGCACATATCTGACTGCATTAAGGCATAGAATTATAGAATCCTATGTTATTAAAGCTGGAAGAAACCTTAGAAGTTTCTGGTTTAACCTTTTCATTTTTCATCCATGGCAGGGATATTTAAAGCTGTGTCTAAAGGCACAATTGGGCTCAGCTCTTTTCTAATTTATCTTGACAGTCATAACGGTCAAACCAATTGTGTGTAGAAAGAGACATAGAGACAATTTCAAGAGGGGTATTAACCTCCTGATACATTATTTTAAGTATCAGTCACAAAAAAGCCAAAGTTTAGGAGCCCAGCTTATGTCGTATGTCATCCTGCATATTTTAAATGCACCACAGTTGAAATTTAAATGCCAAATTGTCTAGGTATCACATACTGCCAAATACGCCTTAAACAGACAAGGACTGTGCTATTTATAACCTGCAGAATACCATGAAAAACCTTATTTTCCTGAGCGTAAAATGTGGAAGCTGGGATGAAAGAGAGTGTTTCACTTGATTTATCAGCTTTAAAATATTGAAAATAAGGCATCCCCACCAAGACCTGGCTTCCAACACTTCTTGAGTATTTATCTGACTGAGTGAACTGTCTCTTTGCATCTGCTGCCTTGTTGATGGTTAGACTGACTGCTTTTTCAAAGCATTCTGAAAAATTGTCTTCCAGGTGGGTGTGAGTAGTTCACCAGGTGGGGAAATTTACTAAGATAAATCTTTAAAAGCCAACACAGTTTTTCTGGAAAATGTGGAGAGACACTTCTAGTGACTGTATATATAAGACAAAAATAGAACTTGAAGGATACAGAAGGGTTTTGAGGCTTCTAGGCCACTTATATCCAGTCTTGAGGCATAGACCAGGATGGAATGGAATGAGCACAGATTTTTACTGGGGGAAATGCCTGTGCAAGGAAGTAGAATGGGAGCCAGGGATGGCTGGGAGAATTGTCAGACCACATGAGGCAAGTGTGACTCTGAGTGAGAGGGAGAAAGGTGGGTTGGAAGTGTCCCAGACTGCCAGTAGTCCAAGGAAGGTTTGATAAAGTTTTTGAGGAGCCCTAGAGGCCCTGTTGGGCTGTACATGAGTCTCCTAGGAACCAGTAGCCCATCTGTCTGAGTATCCCTGTGATATGCAGTCCTGAGCAGGCGCTGTCCGTGGGAAGTGGAGCTTTGGGGCAAAGGCTGAGAAGATTTTCACAGAAGAGCAGCTGGGGCCCTGGACAAGTTTCATTCCTTGTCATAGGATGCCTGCTATGCACATCATCACGACTGGCCATGATTTAGACCAGCGACTAAATTAGGAAATAGGCAGTCTCATCTGCCTTCTCCCTGCCTTCCTTCTCCTCCACGTCTCTTTTCCTTTCTGGGGTGATCCTTCTTCCCTCTTCCTCTTAGTCATCCAGTCAGAGTCTTTGAGATACTTTTGACTCTTGAGAAACAAGTTGCTCTTGGAAAATCTTTGGCTTTTGTAGCTCTTGAAAGAAAAATAATAAAAAATGGATATATACATTCATAAGTCTTTGATCTTGAGTGACTTAGTTTTGATTTTTAAAAAGGTTTATTTATTTATTTGAGAGGTAGAGTCATAGACAGAGAGAGGGAGCAATGGAAAGGTCTTCTATCCTCTAGTTCACTCCCCTAATGGCCATGATGAATCTAGCTGGACCCATCAGAAGGCAGGAGTCAGGAGCTTCCTCAGGGTCTCTCATGTAGACACAGGGCGCAAGCACTTGGACCATCTTCTACGGCCTTCCCAGGCCACTAGCAGGGAGCTGGATTGGAAGTAGAACAGCAGGGACTTGAACTGGCACCTATATGGGATGCCTGTACCATAGGCAAAGGCTGAACCTACTAAGCCACAGTACTGGCCCCTTATTTTTATTTTTTTTAGAATGTATAAACCAAGTGAAACATTCTCTTTCATCCTACCTTTCACATTTTACACTTAGGAAGATGAGATTTTTTCATGGTGTTCCATAGGTTGTAGATAGAACAGTCTTTATCTATGGCATATTTGCATTTATATTTCAACTGAAGAGCACTTAAAATATGCATAATAACACAAATTTTTAAAAAATGATGTTAATTTTGAGTTATGACAGTGAGACTCTTTACTAAGACACAGTAGAGGCACGTTTTTATTGTTCACATTGTATCAGAGATCCAGGGACATTGCGACTACAGAGGGTGAATCCAGATAGCAAGGCTGTGGTATATTGAGAGCCAAGGTAAAATTGGAGGACACCTTTAATGGGGTGCATCGTGTTTTGCTGTCCCAATTGCCCCATGTTTCTCAGGAGAGACCCATGAGGACAGTGACAGAAAGAGAACCTAAAGCTTAATTTAATTGATTCTGGGGCGCCGGCAAAGCAGGAGCTACCTTGCTAAGCCCTACTCTGCTGTTAGGACAGATAGGGCACAATAAATGTTTAAACAGTACAGAATGTCATCAACTGCTTTTCCTCTCTAGTAATATTCTCTTGCAGTTGCTGAGCTCTACAGGGATCTCAAGAGGTTTGTTTGCTGCAGATTGACTGCACCTTATCAAATTGAGGCTCATTTTCTGCCCCCTCCCCTGCTGCACTCTGCACTTGCTGATGTTGTTTATCTGTTTTCTGGTGTGACCCAGGAAAAGGTAACAATTTCCAGTGTGCTCAAAGCATTCCTAATTCCCTCAAGGTGAGAGTCCACAGGCAACTTCTTAGTTGAGCACTGTGGGGGAAATACGTTACTGACCATGGTGGAAATATGGTATCTGCCAGTTGGGGCCTTACAACAGGGAGAAACCCTGTGGGAAGAAGGTGCACCGTCTCTTCAGACACTCTTATTCAAATTTTCACTCAAGTTGTCTCTTATTGCTCTCCGATATTGGCTGTGGTTTAAACTGAATACAATTCAATCATTTTGCTTTCATTGCTGCCTCAAGGATATCTTGGCATTTTCTTCTATTTTCGACTAATACAGCATATTGCTATTACTAAGTTTATAGACTATGCTTTTGTTTGGGAAAATGAGCTGATTTTTTCAATAGAGTAGAATTCAGTGCCACTAATATACTTTAAAATAACATTTTAAAATTGCCTTTTTCCCCCTACTTAGACGTTTATTCGCTTTTCAACATACAATTTTTATGGATGGGATTTCCATTTAACACTACGATTTAGATTAAATTACTTTCTTAAAATCACATTGCTCCTATAGTCTACTTAGTTTTCTAATTCCCATATGTTTCACTATTGCCGAGGAAACTTCATCCATATAACGTGAGTGAAGAGGCAGCCTTCATTCACAACACAGCACAATCTGTTAAAGTGGTAAATATTACCCATTTCCATTATTAGTGCTGAAATGGAATTTTCTCTTGCTGCATTTTCAAGATGTGACATAATTAGATAGCAAGCATGGAAAAGTCAGAAATAGTGGAAGCTCACAGTTGTCATCAGTATCCGGAAAGCTCAAATTCAGTCTGCCTTGCTTGGCTCCTGACACGGTCACATAATGCCCCCGGGCCATCTCATTCTCTGTGTGAATTATAGGGTGCTATGTGAGCTTTGCAGGGACTGGGGTAAGGAAGCGTGAAGCACAGTTTCCAATTCTGTATTGGATTTCGGACTGAACAAGAACAGGGAAATTCTTGCTTGCTTGATGTTTCAATTATTTTCAGCCTGCTACAGGTACACCTTCCTAGCTCTGAGATGAGGCTGAGTAGTTCTTCACTGTCCCAGACAAGCTTCTGACTTTGCTTCTCTTTATTTGAATGGCAGAGTGACACAGAGAGAGGAACACACACCACACGCACACACACACACACACACACACACACTGATCTCCTGTCTGCTGGTTCACTTCCAACCTGTCTGCAACATTCAGGCCTGGACCAGACCAAAGCCAGGAACCAGGAAATCCATCTGGGTCTTCTTTGTGGATGGCGAGGCCTAAGTGCTTGGGCCATCACCTGCTGCCTCCCCAAGCACATCAGTAGGGAGTCAGATTGGAAGTGGAGCAGCCTGGACTCCAAATGATGCTCTGATATGGGATGCCGGTGTTCCAAGTGGCTGCTCAACCCACTGTACCAAAATGCTGTTCCCTGACTGCTCCCTTCTTGACTACAAACCAGAATTGTAAACAAAATAGAACAACAGTCCTTGGTGCAAAAGTGGTGTGGAAGTCAGATCAGTGCACAAGTCCTGGTAGAAATGAGGGAAGGATAAGGGAAGGGAAGTCTGTGTGTGTGTGCTTGGCGTGAACAAATGTTATTGAGAGGGGGCAGCATTGCGGTGTAGCAGGTAAAACTGTGTCCCATTTGTGTCCTGGTAGCTCCACTTTCTGATCCAGGTTCCTGATAATGGCTTGGGAAAGCAGCAAAAGATGGCCCAAATGTTTGGGTCCCTGGCACTCACGGGGGAGACCCAGATAAAACTCCTGGCTCCTGGCTTCAGCTTGGCCCAGTCCTAACTGTTGTGGTAATTTGGGAGGTAAACCAGCAGATGGAGAATCTCTCTGTGTTTCTCCCTCTCTCTGTAACTCTTTCAAATAAGTCAATAAATATATTTTTTAAAATAGTGATTCAGAAAGGAAATAGGCTAACTGGAGAAAAATCTCAAAGAAGAATTTTTTTGTAACATGATTATCCTAGGTAGCTTTATAGTTTTGTTAAACCAAACTGAATTTGGTCTTAATCTGATACCATACTTGGATGATAAGTTTGACTTAAAGAAGCCTCCTTACATGATGAACTGTACTCTTCTTTTATCTGTAAACAAATTGTAATCCAACATTAGAGTATATCCTAATAAACATGCCACTGTGTCCCAACCAATCACAACAGCAAAATCTGCAGCCAATCAGAGGCTGGTAGCTGCCAGAACAAGACCATATAATGCAGTGGCTGGTGCTGCCAGTGAAGTTGTTTATGTCTATCACTTTCTTTTCTCTAACATGACCTGTATATATGATGTGATAGGACATTGAGAACTATCTGTGGTGTGGGATTGTTACCTGGTTCTAGAACACGAATAAACTTTGTAAAATTTAACTGATCTTAGTTTTCCTTTTAACAGTTAAAAATCAGATTCAATTTTGGTTATCAATCTGTTAAAGAAAAACTTTTATTTCTCATACAGGGCTGGTGACATTGTAGCTTACACCAATGTTTTCATTGAGTGCATGAGTGGAATCCAACTCAGCTTTCCTTCTTTCACTCAAGTTGTACATTAATCACTGGTACTAAATGGTCTGGCTTGTCTTATTGCTTAACCAGTTGTTGCCTACTCTCTCATGTTGTTATTAAATCAGACTATATTGAGCATTCCAGACAAACTTAATACAATAGCACACCTTGATTTGTTTTAATAAACAGTGGATAAAATTGCTGGTATCACTAGAGTGCTCTGATTTGTAACTCCCAATGGAAATCTTCCCTTTGAGTTATGTGCTTTGGAATTAGAGTGATGTGAACCTTTTGTCTTGCTTACAAGTTGTTTGTGGGTACTGAGAAGAGAGCTAGATGGAATCTCAGGAGCCATGTCTTTTTAATATTTGTTCTACTGGCAGCAAACCCATGACCTCAGGTAAATTGCTTAACGTTTCTGGGCCTGTTTCCTCATATGTAAAATTATAGAAAGGGACTTTATGATTTCTCTTAATGATTTAGGCATGTCTGAAAATCTGCAGGATATGAATAAGAAATACGAGTAGAATTCTCTGTTTGATATTGTTCAGTGGATGAAAAAGGAGAACATCCAAGATTATTCATCTTTGTGAGTGCTAAACAAACTTTTGTGATTATGTCTCCTTGACAGTTGTCTGCAGCATGCCAATTAAAAGTTAAAGTTTCTGTTACACATTACAGTGAACTTTTCAAATGATCTGTCTTCCTTGTTGACTTGATTTTGGTTCACAAGTTTGGCTTTTGGTGCGGCCATTAGTAAAGAGATTTGCTAACTCCTTTCTAGATCAGATGCTCAAAGGTACATATTCCCAGCTCTTTTCCAAGGTTTAGAGCAATGACTGACTCAACCATTCTATGTGTGGCCAAAAGAACTCAATTACAAGAGTATATCTTATTGTTTGAGAATACTTGTGTAGTTTCTATGTAAATGATTTTCTAACTTAAACTTCTGTAATCTCATGAAAATGTTTTGACTAATAATCTTCATATCATGGCCTGGATGTAGATGTAGCCCAGACATTCAAAGAATAATAATTGGTGTGCAAGTGGTTGTCATTTGTGTTGGAGTTACTGCATGCCAGGTATTGTGTACTATACATGTCTTACCATTTATAGTCACAATCCTATTTTAATGTTATCAGAAATTTTATAAAGAAGGAAGTATTATTGTGTGCCCATCTTGCAAAAAATGAAAGTGGGGCCCAGCAGGATTAAGTGACTTCTCCAGAATTAACATAAGTAAGAGTTGTTAGAACAAGAACTCAAATCCATGTCAGTTTCACCAGAAAGCTTTGTTTCCACTTTACTATATAATTCCACATCACCGGGTCATCATCTTCTGCCCAGGTACCAATCCCCTCATCTTCATTCTCCACATTCCTCGTCTCTATAACATTATGGTGTTGCTGTAAATGCCAACATGCTTTCTGAAACACAGGTTTACTTTGAAGGATGTATGTTCATGCCCTAATAATTGAGTATCCTGGAACTTTTCTTCCAGTGTGCAGCCACTGGAAAATACCTAGGAAATCACATATTTCTGTTTATATCTTGAGATTGCTATTTCCTGAATTTAAGGTGATTGCTCCAAATTTAAATTAAAGTCATTCTTCCCGTCAAAAACAAAAGTGCCTCTCAGGCAACAAATGAGCAGAATATTTCCCCAACAGGTCCTTTAGTTTTCAGATGCTTGAAAATGAATGAAGATTAAAGGCTTTTTCATAGACCACTTTCCCCTCCGGGAAACATTTGAGCATGTCAAGAATAAGCATCATTTAAAAAATTAATAAAGCAAGTTGAATTTTAAATATGTTTCAAAAAAGTAGATTTGTACAAAACTATGCTGCTTTGTGCCATTCAGTCTTTTTGGGCACTCAATGGGTTATTTTTCCTACCCCAACACACGTTGTGAGTATATATAGGCTTTTGGAGTTCAGGACATCTTAATTTAATTGGAAAGATCATTACCATTCAACATATTTGTATGTTGCAAAAAGCTCCACAAAAAGGTATCTGTGTCCTTGCAGATAAGGATGTTCCTATTTAGATTAACTGAAAGAAAAACAAGACTGACAATGAATGTTGCCTTTTAAAAAATAAATAATCTGATTTTCAAATAGCATCACAGAGTCACTGTGGGAATAACTGTCATTCTGTCAGATAGAATTGGCCTAGTTTGCTGTGGACTTTCTTAAATGACAAGGGGCTGAAGGAATGTTTCAGATTCCCGGTTGAGTTCTTTCTTCTGGAGAAGTAGCAACTGTTTGACCATCCCTCTTTGTTCAGATGCGTGTTAGTGCTTTCTGTCTTCGTCTTTGAAAGTGTTTAGGCAAAACTAGGATCAGCCCTAGACAAAACCATGGTGGAGAAGAGGCTTGTTTGAAGTACCCCCTAATTTTCCTTCTAGCATCCTCTCGCGGGGGCCTATGCGTGCCCAGCTTCTGAGACCAGGGAGTCCTGACTTACTGCCTGTCACCCTGGCTGCTGCTCTGAAGGTGCCGTGGGCACCGTGTAGCTGCTTTTTCTCTCAACGCCGCTCCCCACACGTGGTCTGGAACACCCGTTTCACCTTGCCTTTCATTAGTGCTTACCTGACCAAGTTCCATTTTCCCAGGGTGACTGAGGCTAATGTGATAAATGAATGACTGATATTGGGTGAGCAAAACATTAGCATTTAAATGGGGACCTTCTGAAGGAGACACACTTAACAGGGAAGAGGTCTTCAGAGCGAGCGATTTCAGACACCGATGACGGGACCAGGTCAAAGATAATTTTGTCAGATGGGGCCTTGAGGTTGTGCGAAGGGTCGGCCCCAGTTTCCAGCCTCTCTCTCCGTCAGGATTTCAAACGTCTGTGGCAGAGTCCCAACAGCTTTCGCAGGACTTCCGACATAAGTACTTTGACCCAAGAACATTTCCTCCTCTTCTGGATGGGATCCACCTTTCCCCCTTCAGAGGAGTATCCTGTTCTCCCAGCAGCTGAAAATCAAACCTCTGCGGTGGGAAGGAAATGTGATTAAAAACGTGGCAAATGGTCATTTTGAAAAGTTCTGAATCCAGAGCCTCTGCTTTCCCGAGCTCCGGGGGCACCGGTCACATCGAACTGCAACCGCAGCCACCTCCTGGAGCCACACACGCAGAAGCTTCTACAGAAACCTGGATTTGCTCTGGGGGCTCCCGGGCAAGAGTGCACTCCGTTCATGTGAGTTCCTACTTCTCCCGCTCTCTGTAGATACAATGGAAGTCTCCTGTGGTAGAGCAAAGGCTGCCCTCATCCTTTTACCCTCTGAAATACTGTGAAAATAAGAGGCTGCTACATGCAGCAAAGACTAGGATGGGTGCTGCAGGACCATTGAACAAGTCTGCCTAAAGAATTCCTGTATGAAAGCAGTAGTGACTTAAGGCTGGCTGCCTTATTATCTTTATTAATACATTCAATGTTCCCTCCCTGACTCTTTGGATAAAGATGATGGAAGAGACATCTGTTCCAAAGCTGTTTCAATGAATGGCGATTTTGATGACTTAATGCCTTTTCAGACTTTTGCTGCCACCGCTGTTCTTTGGTTTTGATTTTAAAGCAGCTGAATGGAATCTCTAAGCCTTCCATTATGCCTGCTTTTTTAAAAAAAAATTCTGAAGAAATAATTCAGAACACGTCAAGGACAAATTCGTGAGTTATAGAAACTTTTTTTATTACTATTATTATTACAAAGCAACCCCAAAGATCTTTTAATTTCTTTGATTGTTTAAAGTCGCTGTGTGGAAACATGACATCTTAGATGTGGAAAGGGTTTGTAATTGTGCACAAAATTCCGAGTGCTGGTGGGACAATACAGTTGGTTGCTGGGATTCCCAGGGCCTCCGGAAAGTGAAAGGGGGTCAGGAAAAGTTTATGGGATTTGATAGGGGACTCTGAACACACATCCAGATAAAGCTACAGCCAATTACTATGTATGCTTTATTATGGCTGCCCCTCCTTCCCCAGTCTCCAAATTCTGTGGAGATTTAAATCTTTCATCCAGAATAAAGATTTGTAGTGTAATGACCTGATTTAGCTACAAAGAAGGAATAAATCTGACAGCTGGGACCAGAAGAGGTATTAATCTCCCAAGTTCACTGAGCCTTTGTTTCCCTCTTCCAGGTTTTATGCAACAGGGACAAAAAAAAAAAAAAAAAAAAAAAAAAAAAAAAAACAGAGCAAGAAACTCTGTTTGTATTTAAGCTCGAATTACATTGCTTGGGAGAAAAAGGGCAGGGAAGTGGGGGTTATTGGGAATTAAAAGAAAGCTTCTTCCATTCTTTTGAGACAGAACAACCAATGGGAAAGTGGGGAGACAGGGCAGAGCCGGTCCATCCCATGGCCTGCCCGGGGTTTAGGAGGGAAGCAGGTGGCCAGGGAGGGCATTCAGCAGAAGGAACAGTGGGGGCTCCGGATATGGCTTCTGATCACCCAGGCATAATTTAGTGGGACATTTCACGATGTGGAGTCCGGTAGTGAATGGGTAATTATTCTACCTTTCAGTTTCAGGTTTGACCTCTGGCACACACCGACCCCAGGTGAAGACAGAGCCGACTGTGTAGTCCACCAAAGGATGGGCTCTGATCTCAACCCTCTGAAGCAGCTCTGGCCTCTGGTTATGTGACCCCTTCAATTAGGCTTCTTTATGTTTCATACAGATGGAGCGCTTTTGGCTCATTTCCCCACTTCTGCCTTTGCTCAATGTGAAAACACATTATAAAGTCTAGTCGTTTGAGGGTGATTCTAACAGTTCTAACTGATGGCTGTGCTGAAAGAGAAAAATAATACGGTTTTCAAGAACGTTAACTTTTGAAAGTGAAGTGGATATTGCATGCTGCAAAGGAGAATATTGATTTAATGGTCACACATAATCCTGTAAAATTAGTCATGAAACAGACACTAATTTTAAAGTATAGTGCTACTATTAAAATATGTCTCTGCACAGCTGCAGGACAAACAGATTAGATTCCCCTAAGGGGACACTGAGAGGTCTATGGGGGTCTTTGCCAATCTATGAACTTGCAGTGTGTGTTAGTGGCAGTTGAACTACTTCAGGCTATAGGCCTTAGATTCTTAAACAAATTCTCTATGCTCCCACAGAAATAAGCATTAAAAATTGCCCTTCTGTGTTTTTAGTTAACTTCACTAGGATCTTGTTGAGCCGAGAGTCAAACCCAACATGAATATATGTGTTGAGCATTGTCAGAGAGCTGTATTAATGGATGAAGGTCCACTTTAAATGTCGTAAAGTATTTCTCTTGCATGGGTGATGAATAGCAGCTTGGATTTCCTTGGCTCAATTAGACAGTGCACGGAGGTGATGGTAATGTTTGTCAGGGGTAACATGTGTTGGCTCATTGGACCAAAAGAGAAGCTAAGAATTGAATTCTCTGCCACATTAGGTTCTTTTTTTTTTCACTTTAAAGATGTATTTATTTATTTGATAGGTAGAATTAGAGAGAATGAGAGAATCTTCTGTCTTTCTTTGGTTTATTCCCCAAATGGCCACAATGGCCAGCGCTGGGTAGCAGGGGCCCAAGTACTTGGGCCAGCTTCCGCTGCTTTCCCAGGCACATTAGCAGGGAGCTGGATCAGAAACAGAGCATCTGGGACTCACTCACTTGGGATGCCAGTGTTACAGGCTGTGGCTTAACCCACTGTCCACAATGCTGGCTCCCACATCAGGATCTTATAGACAAGTCATGAAATTTTCTCTGATGAGGTTTATAAAGGATCTGCTTTAACATTAGAAATTTTAGTTATTAGTTACAAGTAGTATTCAAAATGAGCTGGGCTTGAACCCACTGAAACTGATAGAGTCATCATTTGAACATTTGTCTGTTTTCCCTTCTGCTGTTCAGCCTCCTATCTGGTAAAGCCTTCTCTGGTGGACACGCAGTCAGTACAGTGCCCAAACTTTAAGGAGTTTCCTTATTTCCCAACTTCCATTTTAGGAGTAACAGTGGTTTTTGAGTTAGAGCTGTAAGAGTGCAGACACTGAGAAGTGTCAGCTCCCAGTAAGGGCAGAGGAGGCTGAGGTGGTAGAATCCCTGTTAGGAGGCAGCTTGGGCCAATGTAGTGTAGGGGTAAATGGCCTGCATATCTAATACTATTAAATCTATTAAAGCACAGGACAACAATGAATAATTCCTATGGTGCCAAGACAAAGTGTTGTGAAAATGTTAAATGATATTCAGAATAAATTTGAGTTCTTGAAGTTTATTTATGTGGACTTTCTTATTTTCTAATCAGACTGGATAAACTTACTGATTCTGCAATGATACTTTTTTTCATAGCACCAAAGTAAACTTCAGTATACTCTTACATAAATAATCATACGGTTTGAAGTAATTGGGACTAAACTGATGCATTTCCAAGGATATAATTTCGAAAACAAATGTAGTTAGATAATGGGCTTTGATATTTTAACCATTTCATGCTGGTAGTCACTTATATAAGAAATTCTTATAAAAATTTAAGACACATTCAGAAATTGATGGAAGAAATATCTTCTTGTGTCTTGCAGTGCTGTACTTACATGTTGAATAAGTAAAAAATTCTAGCTAGTTAAATGATTTCCAACTGGTGCCATTTTCTTTAAATATTACATTTTACCATGGCTTCTGAGGCTAAGATAATCATGAAACCTCATTTTAAAATAAGAATCGGGGCTGGCTATCCTAAATGTGTGCTGGCTGCTCCACTACCAATCCAGCTCCCTGCTAATGTGCCTAGGAGGGCAGGAGAAGATGGCCCAAGTGCTTGGGCCCCTGCACCCCATGCGAGACCTGGAAGAAGTTCCAGGCTCCTGGCATTGGTCCAGCCCTGGCCTTTGGGGAGTGAACCAGTAGATGGAAGACCTCTCTTTGTCTCTCTATAATTTTGCCTTTCAAATCAATAAACAAAATAAACAAAAATTGCAAGAAAAACTGAAAGGAAACACTCCAGACCAGCCTAAGTATTTTACAGATCCTTAAGTATATGATTTGTTGCTGAAAAGAGTTCCTTATTGCAGAGATTAGTCATACACATCCATGAGTAAGTTGCAGAACATGGTGCCACAATGAATATTGCAAATGCTAGTAACTTCGTGGGTATAGACGCAGACCCAGTTAGCTCTTATGAACTCTGCTGCTATCCATGGAAACACACAGCGTCTTGCTTATACAGCTCAACAGAGCCTCCTCCATGCCTTGCAGAGAGAAAGCGCTGTTTCTCCCTGGCCTCATTGTAGACTTGCCTCTAGTAAAATAATTAAAAAAATCAAATCTCAGGTAAGTCAAAGCCAAATAAATAAAAATTCACAACTGCCCCCACATATGGGCTGCTCTCTTGGTCCACTCTCGCAGTGAAAATTCTGGCTATTGGAGTGGAGTGAAAACCTTCATTTGTTCTGAACCAAAGCCTTCTTGGAATAATGTACTGGGTCACAATGTAAGACAATTCCATCTTCTCCTTCATCCAGCTGAAAAATTACTAACGAATGTTCTTTAAATATTGAATTATCTTTTTCTAATCTAGTGAGGAATGCATTTTCAAAGCGGTAGGTTTGGAAATAATGCTAAAAGGTTCCTTATAAAATAAACACTGGAGTAAAAGAGCTAGTTGTTTTTGCTTTATGTTCTCTTCAGGAATCAGTTCTTTATGAGTATTCAATAAATATTAAATAATTGGGGTTATAGCTTTGGAAGCACAGCCAAAGGCTAAGTGGTATTTTTTCAAGGTTGTAGAATGTGTTAGAGAGGAAACCTGGGATTGAAATTAAGAGGTCTAAGTCTCTTCCTGGGGCTTGGATCACGATGTCCCTCTATTTTCTAAATTACATAAAACCATTGGGTTCCTTACTAACTCCTAATCCCATAATCAATTAGGAAAAATTTGGAAGCCTCCAGGCAATGACCTGTTTTTCAATGAGAACATATTTACATCCAGCTGGAATACATCAAGACAAGCCATTTCTCTTATAGCCCCATTCTTGCCAAAAGACTGGAAAATAACTTATTAGAGAGTCCAGCATCTCAAGAGCCACAACAACAGCTGCACTGAATATAGAGCACACAGAATGACTGGACACTGTGAAACTGGCTTGACGGAAACCAATGCAGCGATAATTCCAGGCCTCACTTTGATCTTTTCAGCTGAGCGTGAGTCGGGGGGGAAATGTAATGCCTACATGATCAGATTGACTTAGCTTGTCTGTCCATTTGTAAATCGTCCTTGTAGTTTCTGTGTATGTCCTTTTGGAGATCATATTTAAATTAACAAAAGAGGCTAGTGCCTGAATCTTATTTTTAGAACCTCTATAATTCACACCTCAGGATTCTTGGTTAAGCCAAATAGCCTACTGAGGAGATAAAACTCTGTTTAAAAATATATATTTATATTCATAAAATTCAAATACGCTATACTATCAGAGGAAACTAGATTCAAATAATACGTTCTTTTAAATAGACACTTGCTTCACACTACTGAATATTTCATGCTTTAATGAATTAAGTAGCTTAAAAGTTGTAACATTTACTAAATATATTAACTTAACAGGTACAGCTTCCGTACAGTGATACTGGCCCTTTAGCCAGCTGGCAATGGATTCATGGAAAATTCCTGTGTCCAGGGTATGTTTAAAAAATGAAGAGGAAAAATCCCTTTAGCATTCTATCTATAAATATTTCCTTCTTGTTAGTATAATAAAAAGATTTGAAAGTTGAAAGTAAATGTTATCATCTAGCCTCTTGAGTGCTGCTGAGGTGTTAGTTTAAATGTTGATGGTTTTGAATGGGAAAATCTATTACTTTTTATTCAAATTTTGGATTTATCTTTAAGTTTGTGCAGTTGTAGTGGCTGGTGTGCATCCTCTCAATAGTAATTCAGTTGTTAAAATGGCAAGGTTTCATGTGATCTATACACAGTTGGGTACTGATCAAGGATTTAAAAATGTTTATTATGTGGCATAGTGGGTAGAACCGCCTGTGGCCTATGACACAGTATCCTATCTGGGTACCATTTTGAGTCCCACTTGCTCCACTTCTGATCCAGCTCTCTGCTAGTGTGCCTGGGAAAGCAGCAGGAGACGGCCTAATTCTTGGGTCCCTGCACCCACATTGGCAACCCAGAGGAAGCTCCTGGCTCCTGGCTTCGACCTAGCCCAGCCCCGGCTGTTGTGAACCAGTGAATGGAAGACCGACCTCTCTGTCTGTCCATATCTGTCAAATAAAAACGAATCTTTAAAAAAAGTTTACTGAAATATAATGAATTATATTTGTGTGGTGTATAAACATTAGTCTTAGATATGTAACTAAACTAATTGTAGTAAAAATTAAAATTCCAAATGCTTTGAAAAATCTTTATTTATTTGTTTGAGAGATAAAGACAGAGAGAGAGAGAGACCCATCCTATACTGTGGTTAAATTCTCAAATGCTGGACTGGGGCCAAAACTGGAGACCTAGAATCCAATCCAGATCTCCACTGTGGGTGAAAGCAATCCAAATTATTTGAGCTATCACTGCTGCCTCTCAGGGTCTACATCAGTAGGAAGCTGTAGTCAGGAGCCCAAGTTGGTAATGGAACCCAGGTACTCTGATGTCAGATGCAGGCCTCATTACTGCTAGGCAAAACATCCACTCACCCAGATGGTGTTTTATGATATAGTAATGTAAGCAGGTTTTGATTTTAAATATTACTTAAAACAAAGAGAAAAAGTAACTGAAGTAATAATATAATGAAATCAATAGACACTTTATTTCTTGTATGTTGTACTTTATATACATGGACTCATTGAAAACACATCACCCAGTGAGGTAGAGACTACTTCAATGATTTCATTAGAGAAGAATTGGAGTCTCAGGAAGTATAAGATCACATAGCCACAGACTGGCAGGACCAGACTTTGAACACAACCCAGTAAGACTCTAAAGTCTTTCTTACTCTCCTGTATTGAAATCAAAGGTGCCACAAAGATGTACTTGAGCCTGGAGTAATATCTTTATACTCAGAAATGAAAGCCTTCACTTTTATTAGTAAGTACAAATGTATTTAAGAAGGTTGGAACAGATGTTATTTGCATACTTATTTAACTGAATGATGAGTAGAAGGAAGAGGAGATACAGAAACAATGTGTGCATATATCTAGATACAGTTTGATTCTTTTTTTAGGTATTCATTTATTTATTTCATCTTTTAAATTGACATAGAAGCATTCTCCATATTTATGGGGTACTATGTGATATTTCAAAATGCATATAAATTGCATAATGTTCCAATCAGACTTAATCATATTATATAATCATTTACAGTTTCTTCATATAAAAAACAAGCTAGTTTCCAACCAGCTTTTTCTGAAGTATATAGTACATATTTATATCTATAGTCACTCTATTATACAATAGAACAGAACTTACTTCTTCTAACTATAGTGTTTTTTTGAGAGGCAGAGTGGACAGTGAGAGAGAGAGAGACAGAGAGAAAGGTCTTCCTTTGCTGTTGGTTCACCCCCCCAGTGGCTGTTGTGGCCAGCCTGCAGTGGCCAGCATGCTGATCCGAAGCCAGGAGCCAGGTGCTTCTCCTGGTCTCCCATGCGGGTGCAGGGCCCAAGCACTTGGACCCTCCACTGCACTCCTGGGCCACAGCAGAGAGCTGGACTGGAAGAGGAGCAACCAGGACAGAATCCGGCGCCCTGACTGGAACTAGAACTCGGTGTGCTGGCGCCGCAGGCGGAGGATTAGCCTATTGAGCTGCGGCACCGGCCCTAACTATAATTTAGTCACGTATACAATGTAGAATTCTATTCATCCATAAAAACAGATAAAATCCTGTTACAACAAAATCGACAGAACTGGAGGTCACTAGTTTAAGTCAGAGAAAGTAAGCAATGAAAGGAAAATATCATGTGATCTTACTCTCATGTGGCGTCTAAAATGTTAGTCTCACAAAAATTGACAGCAAAATAGTACTCATCAGTGGCTGAGGAGAAAAGTGGGTGGGAGAGAAGGGGAAAAGTTGATCAGTGAGTACTAAGATTCTGTAGAACTAGAGGTCCAATATAAAAGTCTTAATCAGTGTAAGGAACTTTTGATGACAAAGCCAAAGTTGCCCTAAAGGCTATTTTTGTCCAAGGATCAGAAAAGTGATAATTTTTGAAACCTGCTTGCAGACTAAAGGTTATTTACATACATAGTCATCTACTAAGCCAGTGGGTACCTAATGTATTATTACATTTTTTTTCATAAAAAGTGTGGATTTTAATGTAAAAAGAAATTTCTATTAACACATAATAGAAAAATAATTATTGGTGGTAAAGAGAGAATATCTATTCTGAGATGACTGTATTTGAGCAGAATGGTGTCATTGAGGAGTATGACTCTTAAAAGCACTCAGATGATGGAGGGTGTATAGTTATTTGGTAAGTTTGTTTTGTAAACCATGTAGAGTGGCATCCTAGCACCACTTCCATTTAAAAATAATTCACTACTTGTATTATTCAGTTTTTTAAATTCAGTTTTATCACCAATGGTGATAGTGTATATGGCTGGAGTACAATGCTCACCCTTTATTTGTATATCCTATCAGTGTCAAATGCCTACACAAACATTCACCACAGATGTACTGAATGAATGATGCATGAGTGAATGACTATGGAAGCCAGTTGAGCCATACCTTGTGTATATTTTTACTCCTTGCCATAAGGAAACAGGATTGTGATCCTGAAGCTTCAAAATTCTGCAAAGACCACCTGAGAAGTACTTCATTTAAATGTAGGGAAAGTATAAATTCCTCCTTAAATTGACCTGGACACAAGGAAGTTGGGATTATAAAATGAGCATAGAAGGGACTAGCATAATAGTTAAAATCTCGGTATAACAATGCAAAAATAGAGGTTTCTTTCAATTTCTAGGCAGTTGAAAAATATATCCTATGAGATTTGAAAGTATGCTCAGTATACTCTAGACTATTATTTAATGTCAAACTTATAAACACATGAGTATAAAGAGGAAGTGGGCAGCTGTAAGAGAGCTGGTGAGTCGTCAAGATTCAGCATAGGAGGGAAAAGCAAAGCAGAATTTTTTATCTTGGGAGGAGGCAGACTGGCTAAAAGTGATCTGGGATACATTTCTGCAGAGTGCAGATATAGGTTTGATTTGGCCTTTAGAAAATGTTTGGGTTTGAAATTAGAAATATATAGAGACATAGAAGTACATAAATATATATATTTCTGCATAGAAATAGCATGATCAGTGATTCCAGCTTATGGGAAAATCAGAGGTTTACCTTTATTAGACCATCTCACACACACACACACACACACACACACACCCGTAACATCCAACAGACATGAATACTATAGGCAAAGTTTACTTAAAACTTAGAGTATACTTAGGTTTTTGAAACCTAAAAAATGACTTAAGGAAATGGATCCTTTCTTTCCTTTTTCTGTGAGTGTTTGATTTTGAACTCCTTTATCTAGATTCCAAGTTCATCCTGGCTCTAATTCAAATCCAAACTCCTGATTCCATACATCTTAGACTTACTCTATCTTGTCTTTGACGTCATTTCCACCTTTTACCTCCAGGACTATTCTTTGTCACCATGCCTTTTCCCTATGATTTGTGTCTCTGCTTTATTTATTTATTTATTTTTTGACAGGCAGAGTGGACAGTGAGAGAGAGACAGAGAGAAAGGTCTTCCTTTTCTGTTGGTTCATCCCCCAAATGGCTGCTGTAGCCAGCATGCTGCGCCAATCTGAAGCCAGGAGCCAGGTGCTTCCTCCTGGTCTCCGATGCGGGTGCAGGGACCCAAGCACTTAGGCCATCCTGCACTGCCTTCCCGGGTCACAGCAGAGAGCTGGAATGGAAGAGGAGCAACCGGGACAGAATCTGGCACCTCAACCGGACTAGAACCCGATGTGCCGGTGCCACAGAGGGAGGATTAGCCAAGTGAGCTGCGGTATGGGCCGCTGTTTTTTTTTTTTTTTTTTTTAATCTTCTCTCCTCAAGTCCCCATACTTGCAGCTGGGAGAAGTCATATTTACATTTATCATTTTACTCCTCACTGTATGATTAAGCCTTTCCTTGCACTTTGTGAAAGTGGACACTGAATGACCCATAATAAGATAAAGGCCATTGCACTTCATTTTACTGGCAAACTGGTTAATATAATTCTTTATTCTCAGTGTTCCATTTCTGTCTTATTTTTCCATATCATATGCTTCCCGAGCAGGGGAGGAGGAGGTGGAGGCAGACAAATGAGAGGAGATGAGTCCCCTCACTAGCCTTGTACGTCACTTGTTCTACCGATTGGGTATCTTGCTTGAGAGAAGGAGGAAGCCACAGTACCTCACTTTAGCTGGGACAAATATCCAGGGAGGAAGCAAAGCTATACTGAAGGAGAAACCACGTGTCTGCTCATATTGTGTCTACACAGGCCCCGCTGAGATTGCAGTTAATTAAAAGCAAAGCCAAATGGAGTCAGACCCATGCTCTGATGCCAAACAACTGTTGTTGGCGCGTGTTTTCACTTCTGTGATTCCACCCTCTGTTCTGGGTGGCTGTGCTGCAAAAGTTCAGGCAGCTGCGACTTTTAGCCCGGTGTTTTCCTCACCTCCCAGGACCCTGCTGGCATAACTGTCCTCAGTGATTGATGGGACTCCACGCCCTGCATCTGGGGGGTGGCCCGCCTGCAGGGAGGCTCCTGGATCAGGGGCACACACGAGCGGCTTGCCTGCCTCTCCATCCCTGGGAGAGGTGGGGCTCCCAACTTCCTCTGTGTGAAGTGAAAGAATAGAGCTGATTTACAGGGTAAATAAAATATCAGAGGAAGTAGAGGTTAGTTGTTACTTATGGCTGAGAGAGATTTATGAGATTACAGAGTAACTGAGCCTACACTTTAAGCTATAGTCATTATGGTCTATATAGCTCCATACCTCATTAGAGGGGGGAAAAATGTGGAGACTGGAGAACACTAAGTCCTTCTTTTGCCAAAATAATGTTTCTGGTCTTGGTGCAGATGTGGTCCGTAATCAAAAGAACACACTGCATTTTTTATAGCATCTTTCCACAGCAGGTTTCACTAGAGACTGTAAATCCTACTCTAGCTTAGTGCATGGAAAATCCTTCTATTTTATGTTTGGAGAAACTGAGGCTCAGAGGCAGTGAGCACTCCAAGGTGCACACAAGAAGAAAATGGCTGAGGTGAGAGCACCTGGAAATTTTATTTTATTTCTAGTCTGTTATTTCTCTCTCTCAAAAAAAAAAAAAATCAGTGAATAACAAAAGAGAGGGGGAGAAAAAGCCCTTACTGAATTCATTGATATGCCAGGCAGTATCCCATATTCAATTCCATTTCAAAAGCTTTTCTCCCCTACAGCAGTGATGGATTCCACAGGTCTTAGAGCAAGTTAAGAGACTGAAGGGTGCTTGTGGGTACTGTGAGTTATTTTGAGTGTGCTTTTTGAAACTTGAAATTATGGGAGCAAAATCTGTAAAGGTTCAACCATATACCTGTCACAGGGGAGGGATTCATGTAAATTCAAAAGTATGGGGCTCAAGAAAGTGGACAGTTAGAAGGAGTCCCGTCTGCAAGCCAGCACCGTCTTGAATGCTAGATGTCATTACTCAAGGTGTGCTTACTGGATCAGCAACGCTAGTGTCATTTAGGTGCTTGTTACAAATTTGAAATCCTAGGCTTGGTGTCTGATATACTGATTCAGAATATTTCTTTGAGTAAGACCATGCAGATTTATGTTAAAACTCAAGAAGATCATTGGGGTGACATCTGGGAGGGGCTCAGACTACACTGCCTTAATCAAGATCCCTCTTGGAGAGGAAGGTTTGTTGATAAGTCCTGGAGGTAGGTGCAGTGGAACAGGCAGCTCAGGGGACTTCTCAGGGGGACCCGTACCCATTGAGAAGGGATTTTTCTCAAGGCAGATGATGCTGGATTTGACCCCTGATGCTGGAGTTTTTTAAAAGATATGTTTACTTATTTAAAAGGCAGAGAGAAAGGGAGGGAGGAAGGAAGAAAGAAGGGAGGGAGGGAAGCAGGGGGGGAGGGAGAGAGAGAGAGAGAGAGAGATTCCATCCACTGGTTCACTTCCCAAATGGCTGAAATGGCTAGGGCTGGGCCAGGCTGAAGCCAGGAGGCAGGGACTCTATCCAGGTCTCCCATATGGGTGCAGGGGCACAAGCAGTTGGGCCATCTTCTGACACTTTCCCAGGTGCATTAGAAGTGAGCTGGATCAGAAGTACAGTAGCTGGAACTTGAATCGGAGTTCATATGGGATGCTGGTGTCACAGGCTGTGGCTTACTCTGCTGTGCCACAATGTTGGTGTTTTCAAGTTACAGCAACTCCTTTGTTTCCATTCCATTGAACATGGAAATGAAGGTAACAGTAAATTTCTTGGGCACACTACTCCTGGGTCTAACAAGAATAAATATTTTAAATTATCATTGGGAAATACATTATACATTTTTTTTTTACAGGCAGATTGGACAGTGAGAGAGAGAGAGAGAGACAGAGAGAAAGGTCTTCTTTTTCTGTTGGTTCACCCTCCAATGGCCGGCGCACCACGCCGATTGGAAACCAGGAGCCAGGTACTTCTCTTGGTCTCCCATGCGGGTGCAGAGCCCAAGCACTTGGGCCATCCTCCACTGCCTTCCCGGGCCACAGCAGAGAGCTGGACTAGAAGAGGAGCCACCAGGACACAATCCGTCGACCCAACCGGGACTAAAACCTGGGATCCTGGCGCTGCAGGCAGAGGATTAGCCCAGTGAGCCATGGCGCCGGCCGGGAAATCCATTATAAATTGGATATTTTAAAAAATTCAGTACTGATCATGTATTAAAAGGTCACAGGGTAATCCATAGATATGTACAGTAATTGTTAATACAAAAATTAAGACAAACAATCAGGAAAGAATGAATGTAAAATTTCCCAGCCCCAGCCCTCCACAGTACAGTATTATCGTCCAAAATATGGTCTGATTCCTTGCATTGTGCTTGCTAAAATTCCAAATGTTCATTTATAAGGAAGATTTTGTTTCCAAGGCAATTTAAAAATTTGGTTCTTAGCATACTTAACTCCCATCTTCTCACACCCACAACAGAATTACTCACATTTGAAATTAGTAACTGAAAATTTAATCCTAACCCTACATCTGGCACTTTACTTCCCATGATTGCCTTCCGTTTCAGAGAAAGAATGCGTGTGTTGAGCCTGCTCACATTTTGCAGAATATTTTGTAAGCTTTCTTTATCTGGAAATAAAAGACCAATTTAGTCCTTGGGCAATGTTAATTATAAACCAGATTGAGGCACCAGGCTTTCCTTTTTAGGGCGAGGAAATACATAGTTTCTTTGGAGGTTGGAGTCTTGCAATGAGATAAACACAGAGCGATGTTTCTATTATACATGTTGTTTATGGAGCCAGAAAGCCTTTGAATTTTGCAGACAAGCCCCAGGCCAGAAAGCACAGAAACAGGGTGTTGTGTTCTGGGCATCAGGCTGCCAAATGGCAGTCTTTTTAGATGAGGAAGGTCTCAAGGTTTATAAGAGTGACTGTGATGAATATAGATAATAATGACCTACAGAGGGATTTTGTAGTCCCCAGCCCTCATGTGCTAAAAGGAGCTTCCAAGAGATGCACTGAGCAGGGGCCAGGAGACTGAGGGTGGAGACTGATGGCACCTCTGTAGCCTGTTCCAGCACATGTAGGAACAACGCTTGGCCAATACAAGTACTAATTAAGCATCACTCCCTCCTATAAAACAACAGGTATATTCTTGGGAGTGATGTAGGAAGTGGGGAAGGTAACAGAAAGATTCTTTTTGAATGATGTACTTATACATTACTCTATGGTTTGTCCTGGGCTTTTGATGTAAGGGGAGTCCACCATGCCCACGAACTCTGTGCTGTTTAGTGGCAGTTTTTTTTTTAAGATTTTATTTATTTATTTAAAAGTCAGAGTTACACAGAGAGAGAAGGAGAAGCAGGGAGAGAGAGAGAGGTCTTCCATCTGCTGGTTCACTCCCCCATTGGCTGCAACTGCCGGAGCTGAGCTGATCTGAAGCCAGCAGCTTCTTCCAGGTCTCCCATGCAGATACAGAAGCCCAAGGACTTGGACCATCTTTTACTGCTTTTCCAGGCCACAACAGAGAGCGGGATCAGAAGTGGAGCAGCTGGGACTTGAACCAGCGCCCATGTGGGATGTCAGTGCAGCTGGTGGTGGCCTTACCTGCCATACCACAGCGCTGGCCCAGTGGCGGTTATTGAAAACAGGCATATAAGGCTGATTGTATATAGACATCTCATAAATGTCTAATTAATCTAGCTACTTTACCACCTTTTATTTTTATTTCCACAGAGGAAAGACAATTGCCAAAGATGTAGGGGAAACTGATGAAAGTTAAGAAAGATGTATATTGTCTGTGATGAGATTTTTGCCTGGCTATGCCTACAACCTAGTCTTTCTTTCCCTAGACTTTTTTGGTTTTTTGTTTTTGAAAAGGTGGTAAAGACAGAATATTTGTATTTACTGTGTAGCAATTGCTACCTTTTCATTGAGCACTCAGTATGCAGCAGGCCCTGTACTAACACTTTACATGTATAATGCTCATATTAATCACATGGCTTTGGTCCTATTACAGTATTATCCCAATTTTAGAGATAAGAAAACTAAGTCTTACAGGTATGTAACTTTTCAGAGGTCAGACAATTTGTAAATGGCAGAGCCACAACTCAAACTGTGGGGAGCAACTGAGACTAGACTGAATTACTGGAACTAGGACTAATTCTATGCATCTGCTCTCCCACAATATGGCGCTGGGGAGGAGTAAACTTCTACTCAGCTGTCTCTCGCCAACTTGACTGATAAGCCACAGGAGCTGATCCTGCTCCTGATTGGAGGAGAGCAGCGTACTCGGCGTGCGGGTAGCAGAGTTGGGATTGGTGGAAGAGGACTATAAAGGAGGAGAGAGACAACACGCACCAGGAACATCTGAAGGAACACCTGAGCAGCCCCCGAGAGAGCCGGCCGGCGGTGTGCCGCTCCTCCGCAGAGGCGGGGAAAGTGACAGGGGGAGCCGCCCCTCCACGGAGGTGGAGGGGTCAGCAGCCAACCCAGGAAGGACCAGCAGCAAACCCGGGAAAGGCCGAGCAGACAAAAGAACAGCACAGGGTCCAGTGTCGTTCCTCCGCGAATGGGGGAATGACAGTAAACCTGGCTTTAACTGGGACAAGAGACCTTGCTTCAATGCCTATGCTTGTGTGTGGACCACAGAACAGAGGCTGAACTTGCCTGGTGTCATGTAACATAGGAACGATCACCCTTTCCAATACAACCAAGCTGTTCCTCACTGTCAACGCGTTCCTCATCATCTAGTGGATTTCCCAGCACTACAACTCTTTCTGTCTCCTTTGAGTCTCTACACCCCTGCCCCTGCTTCCACTATACTCTAGTAAAGCAAACCTCTCTGGGAGCCCTCAAATTTCTTTTGCTTTAGTTTTTCTACTCTGGCCTCCCTTCATGTTCCCACATCAAACCAGACACTAAATGAGAGGATAAATGTGAAAGTGTTTTGAAAATACGGAGCCAATCAAACAGGAAATATCCTGATTATGCTTGAAGCAGCTTTCTGTATCTGCTCAGTGAAACCGCCCCCTCTTCCTAATCAAGACACTCAGCAAAATTCTTCCTGGACATTCCAGAAGGCAGAGAAGCTATGAGTCAAGCACATGAGCTGCCAAGTCAGTCCAAAGTGTCAAGTCAGGTTATGTGCCTAAGTTCACCCAAAACCCAGTGACAGGCCCTTCAAGGCCAGATCACGGAGAAACCTTGGAGGAGACCATGTCTTATACCACTTGAGTGCTATTCCAGGACTGAGGTCAAATAGCTTTATTTTGAGGGGGGAAAAAGGTACAAATTGAGAATGACACTTACAGACTGGCTGAGATGAGATGAATGAAGAAATAAAAAGTGACACGAAAAAGGCTCCAAAACCCTCTTTTAAGGGGAAGCGATTTGCAGTTAATTTTTTTTAACTTTTAGAAAAATTGGTTGCTACAACTATGGCTTTTTCTTAGTTTGTATAACTAATAGTGGTTTGGAAATAATATGGGCGTTGTAAATGAATGAAGATTAACTAAACGTTCACAGTGAGTGGCTGTGAAATCTCAAGTTGGGTGTAATTCCTGATTTATCTTTTTCAAATGTTATGTCCACATGGGTGCTTTGTGAGTCATGCCCAGTGAATCATCATCTACATGTTCTCAGATTTCTGCCATGCCCCTAGTCATAACCCTGTTATTATTTATGGGGTTTACAATTTGGTTCTATTCACATGATGATTTATGGACTGCATAGCAACAAAGTTTTTAATAACTGTTCACAGCCTGTGCTCCAGGGCACTCCGTCTCTCTTCCTTCTAGCAGGGCTCTCTTGTCTTTTGTTTTCCCCTCGATTTCAGCAAATGGACACCAAAAAGATCTTGGTCAGTGAAGTATCTCAAATGACAAAGAGGGCACAACCAAGCAACTCCATTTAGAAATCTTTATTTAATTCATAGTGAACTTGTCTTAAAAATAGTTTATAGAAGCTTCCTCCCCTCAAAAAAATCACAACTGGATGTTGAAAGTGAAGAAATGATAGTTACTTATTGGCTTGGTTTGTAAATGCAGGTCTAATCCATAGTAAAATTTGCAGCATGTGTTATGGTGAGTCTAACTCACTCATATTGTCTTTCTGTGTCTCTTTGCTCTTTTGTTATGCCTCAGCTTTCCATGATTTTCCTATTGGCTATAGAGAAATCTTACTTAGGCATAGCTACTGTCTTTCCTTGGTATTTTTTTTTTTCCTGGCAGCATCGACATGATTAGATCAATATAGTCGCATAGTCATATAATTTGATTTACACAAACCATGCTGAATAATGTGATGTTTTACAACATTAAGAATATTTAAATTAGGAGAAAACTGGCAAAAGCCATAATTGCACATAAGAATGAATCTGTGAATGTGTTGGCCAGTAGAAGTGTTTGTTTAAATGCATAAAATTTTCACTCCAAAATTTATCTTTAGGTTGGGAGTTCTCACACAGAGTCTGAAGAAAAGGATGTTGAAAATAATTATGTTTTAGATGTTCTAATGATCTGGGAACATATTTTTTAAAAAGGAGACACCAATGCAGCAAGCACCAACTGAACAGAACTCCTGGAAGTTTGTGACTCTCTTAGCCGGGGTTTTCTAGAAAACAGCATCTGAGGTGGTTTTGCTAATGCTTTATCGGGGAAAGCTGCGATGCCAGCCTATGAAGTGATGGGGAGGGAAGGCAGACAGGGAAGGAGGTGATGCTTTGCTGAGCCTCCAGAGGCGCTACCTCATCTCTGCTGTGTCTGTGAAGGGGCCTTTGGGAACCGGCGGGCTTGGACAGTCTTAGTGGAAGGAAGGGTGAGGAGCTGATCTACTGATCCTTCCGTTTTCTTTTCTCTCTGGTTCAGGTTTGTGTCAGAGGACATTAATTCCCATGCAGTTCTGTGTTGTATTACCAGAGGGGCTGAGATAGGTGACCAGGTGCTGCTCCCTTCAGCAAAAGACTGGGGCCTAGGGTTGGGCTGGGGAGCAGAGGCGTGAGGCCAGTCGGTACTGGCTGACTTTGGGAAGCTGGTGGTCCTATTGGTGACATCAGATGGTGGCTGATGGTGCTGGCTGTCACAGCTAGAAGTAGCTTGGGTGGTGAGAGATAACAAAACCATAGAAACTGCCGGCGCTGCGGCTCACTAGGCTAATCCTCCACCTTGCGGCGCCGGCACACCGGGTTCTAGTCCTGGTTGGGGCACTGGATTCTGTCCTGGTTGCCCCTCTTCCAGGCCAGCTCTCTGCTATGGCCAGGGAGTGCAGTGGAGAATGGCCCAAGTCCTTGGGCCCTGCACCCCGTGGGAGACCAGGAGAAGCACCTGGCTCCTGCCTTCGGATCAGCGCGGTGCGCCGGCTGCAGCGCGCCAGCCGCTGCGGCCATTGGAGGGTGAACCAACGGCAAAGGAAGACCTTTCTCTCTGTCTCTCTCTCACTGTCCACTCTGCCTGTCAAAAAAAAAAAAAACACACAGAAACAATCACAAACAATATAAAAATTACCCTAATATACAGAGAAGTTGGAGGTACCAAGTTGGGTAGTTAAGGCCGGGTGCTGGATACTCAGAAGAGAGGAGAGAGGAGACTCAGGTACACTGGGATGCTGCTGCTTTGTAGTCCCAGCAGTGCGGTGACATATCCTGAGGCTTTCAGGGCAGCTCACGTCCTTACCTGTGTGTGATCCAGGCACCTCGTATGTAGCATTTAAAATACAAATACCTGTAGCATTCATCTGGGAGATTATTGCTACAAGAGTAGGCACTACATACTAAATGGGCAATTACTACTAGCTGTTGCTGCCACAGCTATCTAAAAGTGTGTGCAAAAATAAGATTAAAATATAAGCTTATTTTAGTGCAAAAATGTTTGAAGTCCATGCATAGTTTTTCATAGTACAGACTTTACATAAGATTTTTGAAGACCACTTGTATGCTTGCATTCCTAAGTTTATTTTTTTAATTTTTTAAAAAATATGTTTATTTTCATTTTATTTGAAATGTGGAGAGACAGACAGAGAGGGATTTGCCATCCACTGCTTCACTCCCCAAATGTCCACAACATCAAGAGTTGACCAGGTTGAAATCAGGAGCCCATAACTCCATCTGGATCTCCCATGTAGGTGGCAGGGACCCAGGTACTTGAGCCTTAATCTGTTGCCTCTCAGGGTATCCATCAGCAGGAAGCTGGAATTGGAGCT
Organism: Oryctolagus cuniculus; assembly: GCF_051225735.1. Classification (NCBI taxonomy): domain Eukaryota; kingdom Metazoa; phylum Chordata; class Mammalia; order Lagomorpha; family Leporidae; genus Oryctolagus; species Oryctolagus cuniculus. The sequence continues at coordinate 81,574,968 of NC_142871.1, read as the reverse complement.
GGGTCTCGCACTGGAAACTCTGATATGAGATATGGATGTCACAAGCAGCTTTTTAATTTAATTTATTTTTTTATTTATTTCGTTGAGAGGCAGAGTTACAGAGGGAGACAGAGAGAAAGGTCTTCCATCTGAGGTTCTCTCTCCAAATGGCCACAGTGGCTAGATCTGGGCCAATCTAAAGCCAGCATTGAGTAGCTTCTTCTGGGTCCCCAACGTGGGTGCAAGGGACCAAGAACTTGGACCATCTTCTAATGCTTTCCCAGGCCACAAGTCCAGAGCTGGATCAGAACAGGGACAGCTGGGACACAATCTGGATCCAATATGGGATGCTGGTGCGGGAGGCAAAGGCTTAGTCTGCTGAGCCTTTGTACAATTACTTTATTTTTTATTTTATTTTTATTTTTGACAGGCAGAGTGGACAGTGAGAGAGAGAGAGAGAGACAGAGAGAAAGGTCTTCCTTTTCCATTGATTCACCCCCCAATGGCCACTGTGGCCCGTGCGCTGCAGCCGGCGCAAGGCGCTGATCCGAAGCCAGGTGCTTCTCCTGGTCTCCCACATGGGTGCAGGGCCCAAGGACTTGGGCCACGGCAGAGAGCTGGACTGGAAGAGGAGCAACCGGGACAGAATCCGGTGCCCCGACTGGGACTAGAACCCGGTGTGCCGTGGCCCCAGCCAACAATTACTTTAGATTCTTTTCTGTTTCAGTGTTATCTGAAAAAAGAAATTCTAATGGGTTAGTGGTTTCCTTTTAGGAGATAACTATGCTGCATGTATGACTGCTTCAAGTTCAGTTGAGAGGAGATAAATAGCTTTAGTGTCTCATCTTCTAAATGTGAACACAGTAGGAACTGGAAATTCCTGTTTTCTGCTTTTCCTGTTATTACTGTCCTGTATTAACAAATAGAAACATGCTATTTATAAATAATTGCTACTTTGATCATGTCCTTGGTGGATTTGGTACTCATCTATTTGATATACAGAGGATAAAAGTTACTTTCACATGAGCAGCAGTTTTTGGTATAATTCAGCAAGCAAAAATGTCACACAATTCTCGTTCCAAACCAAAGTGGGTATACCAGTCTCTACACAATTGTTAGAAAACTTAAAAATTCAGACCCAATCAACATCCATGTGGGGGAGAAAGTAAGCATATCATTAGTTTGCTTTGCTGTCCATAGTTACCCTTGAAGCAAATTATTATTTTTCATCTAATTAAGATTTGTTCCTTTATCAGAAATGTAGGCACATAGAAATACTTCCTAACTGGCTTGTTACTACAAAGTAGAAATCTCATGAAAGCAAAAATTTGAGAGGAGAAAAGAGAAACAAAAAACATAACAACTTAAATGTATTAGGGGATGTATAATTAAGGCATTAGCGCCTCCTTAAATCAACAGACTAAGTTCTGAAAATGAAATTGTAAATAGAATCATAGCTCACAAATGTGCTCCATGAAGTAGCAAGTTAGTGGATTCAGACACTGCCCTCAGCACTTTAAAAGGAGAAAAAAAAGAATGGAAACATAACAATCACTTTACATCTGGTGTTAGGAGTTTGAATTAATGAACCAAAAATACAGAGCAATGTATACTTCAGACAATAGGAATTTAATAAATATAAGCCAGCGTGTTTTGGCTGCAGTGAATATTGTTAGTATACAAACCAGCTCATCTGAAACTCCTGCCCTCACTGTGTTTATTTATTGAGACAGACTGTATATATTTTATCAGGTATCATTTCACTATTAGTTGCATTTTGATTGAGGGGCCACGGGAAGTTCTAGGTAATCCCTCACCCTGGCAGTCTCATTCATTTTCCTAAGCATTGCCTGGGGACTTGCACTGGATGTAAATTTCTAGGAAATACAGCATTAAGAGAAATATTATTTAGACTATTGAACACAGTGCATAGCCAGAGAAATTAAAGCAAAAAGATTACACCAGTGGGGTTTTATTTTCCGTTGATTAGTAATTTGTACTTTGCTGTGAGGTAAAGGAAAAGTGATCTAGTTTAAGACCTCAACTCTGGGGATTTAGTAGCACAGGAAAACTCTCAGCTCCATTTAGTTGCTGACATTCTGAAATTAAGAAATAAAGAAGTTATAGGATGTGAAATACATAGCAGAGATTGTACTATAATAGCCTGATAAATAACTAGGAGAAGTTTATTAGCTTACTTATTTAAAAAATGACTTTTCTCCACCATGTATATTACAGTGGTGATAAAAATGAACAAAATCAGTGTCTGTTTTTAATCCTTTGAATAAATTGTTTCTCACCTTGGATGAAAAGGTGGGTAGTTATTTCTACCGTGGTCTTATCATGTAGTCATTTTGCATTTTCCAGGCTTTGGAATTCTCATCTCTGCAGGTTTTATATAGCCACAACTCTGTAATTAAAAGAAGAACAAAATACTCTAATGACCATTACCTGTTCACTTGAAAATTGATCCATTTAGTCCCAGCAAAGGTATACTTCATTTTTCTCAGCTTTTTGCTTGTGTACAGAAATTCTGTTGGAGCTACAACTATCCTATCACTGACATGTTGAAGAGAGGCAAATGAATCTACAGTCATCAGGCATTATTAATTGGGGCAGGGAGAGGGAACATCCTTGCCTATCCCTGTCTGAGAGCTGGAAACCAGATTGTAACCTCTTGAGCTTTATTCAAACTTACTCCAGTGCCACAGGCATTCTGAGCCACCTATCCTCATCCTGGTACGGGATGGTGGTTGAGATATTCCTCTACCCTTTGGAAATCGTGTTCTAATAAATAGTGTGAGTATGTCTTATTTCTCCTTCATTTCGGGCTACAAAGTTTCATAAATGCCTGATCTTGATGACATTTTACATAATCATTGAATCCTTGTGAAGAAAGCATGAAGACAGTACAGAGCCTGTGTTGCTTGGAAAATGAACAAACGAATGAACAAACATTCTCAGTCCAGTAAAAAGTATGTCCCTCAAATCAATAAATTTGTTTCTTAAAAACTTAGAGAAATAGGGATTTGAGATCAAATTATCTGAGGCCATTTTATAACAAGCTAACAGATATCTAGATATGTAAGTATATCCTTGGAAGGAGTTTCGTTCTTTCTAGATGAGTGTCATAGAGAATACTATTTTTGTAAGACACATTGGAACAGTATTTTACACTTTGTGTTTCTGTGTGGGTGCAAACTGTTGAAATCTTTACTTAATATATGCTAAATTGATCTTCTGTATATAAAGATAATTGAAAATGAATCTTGATGTGAATGGAATGGGAGAGGGAGTGAGAAATGGGAGAGGTGTGGGTGGGAGGGCAGTTATGTGGGGAAAAAGCCATTGTAATCCATAAGCTGTACTTTGGAAATTTATATTCATTAAATAAAAGTTAAAAAAAGACACATTGGGACAGAAAAAAAGGGAAAAAGGTAGATGGATTCCATAGCCATGTTAATTGGGAACTCCTCAGTCATATCCTGGAGATACTGAAAGGAGTTACAATCACAACCCCATCCCACAAATAACTCAGATGACAATGTTCTCACAAGTGGCTTATCCTTTGAGCCAGTCCTAGCCATTCACAAATGGGGAGGGGAGAAGAAATATTCAAATCACTGTTGTATATCTGGTGGCATGGCACCAAAATGAGTAGCAAAGATCTGTGGAAATTGTAATGATTCCAAACAGGATATGCATTCAGTTCTGATGTAGCCTTGTGTCTTTCAACCACAGATGAAGAAGCTGATGGATGTAACAAGAGCATTCTGCAAACCTTTTTAAGTAATAAAATTAATCAAAAAGGCAGAAAGTCAGCTACTTTATCATTTATTTTACTACTTTCCTGTTTGAATTGCTTTTGGCAGCTCAGAGGGAACTTTAAATACTCAAACACCATAAGGTAATCCTTGCATTTCCATGCATGATTCAATTAGGGGCAAGAGTTTGAAAATCTATGGCTCTGAGATTGAGGCTCCTGATCTCTGCCCTAAATCAACTTGGTTTTCCAAGACCCTCCTTGAGCTGCTGACAATGATAAATAAAGCAAAGAGCAATCAAATTGGGCCCCATGTATAGGGCTCAGTGATGCCATTCCTTCACCACTGGATCCTTCCTCCTCGCCTGTCGCCATGGCACTGTTGACCTATGAACCTTCACTTTTGGAACTGAGGCCTCAAGGATGTACCAGGCACTTAATTAATTATGTGAAGTGAATACAAAATGTTCCATAATGTTAAGAAACTTACATGCACTTTATCATTATAAAATAAATATAAAGGTAATGTTCTAAGAATCTTGTGTGCGATCTTATTTAATCTTGATGAGATATGAATTTCAGCTACTTTAAAGGCAAAAACTGAAATCAGAGATTACAATGACTGGTAAGAGGCTGTACTGAATCTGGCCATCTATTAATCTCTATCAAAACTGCCCCCATATTGTTAAAGTAGATGAATCAAGATGTGCTAAAAAATAAATGACTAGATATTCAAATAGCCATTGGAAGAGAGATGTCAAAAAGTAGTATATGATTCATTTCCAAATGAACTGTCAAGGCTGTATTTGTTGCAGTATACAAGGAGCAGGAATTAATTTCAATTGAGGATACATTGCAGGCTGTGCTCTCTTGAGGGAGTGTGATTTTAGCTTAGACTTGAAACAAGGGCAGTATTTGCAATATCAGAGCACAGTATTTCAGGAATGAAGCTGTGGTCAGTTATCTATTATTGGGCATGCGAGTTTAGAAGACAAAGGCTTGGGCCTAGAATGAGACCTAGCTGTTGGAGTAGGAATTGTGGCATTGACTTCATGTGTAGTAACCTCTTTTCAAGGACAAAATTATTATTAGTAAACAGTTGACTTTGGAAAATCAAAGTGGAGTAGCAAGGTGTCTTGAGGGTCAGGTGAGATATAGCCATACAATAATTGAGGTAGAACTTTATTGAAAGACAGATTACAGAGAAAGCTAGAGACTGACAGAGGTCTATCATGTGCTGGCTCACTTCCCAAATGGCCACAAGGCAATCCAAAGCCAGAAGCTCCTTCTGGGTCTTCCACATGAGTGCAGAGGTCTGAGCATTGGGCCATCCTCCACTGCTTTCCCAGGCGCATTAGCAGGGAGCTGGATCAGAAGTGGAGCAGCTGGGACTTGAACCAGATCCCATATGGGATACTGGAGCTACAGGCTGGGGCTTTAATCTATTGCACCCAGCACTGTCCCCTGAGGCAGGACTTGCAACAGAACTCCATCCATGGGAAGCAGGGAAGGAGTTGTGCGTAGGTAGATGCTGGGAAGTCCTAGAGAGGAGAGAAAGTTGAATTGGAAAATAAACAAAACCCCAGATACAAGAACTGAGCATAGGAGTTGGGGATTATGTTTAGAAATGAGCTGAAGGCCAAGGTGTTCAAGTATGGGTGGGTATTTTTCTGTTTAGAGAAGCATCAAGGACATCTAGAGAGTAGACTCTGGAAATAGGGGAAAAGGAGAGACTAGGTGAAATTATTTCTACTTGCAGTCACAGGAAGACCAGAGAACACAGATTTTAAGTGGTTGGGAAGGTAACAATCAGTTTGTTCCAATTGTGTGGTAGAATAACTTGTGCTTGTGTGAGCAGGGGGAGGGATGGTAACAGAGAGGAAGGGGCAGAGTGTTACAGGTTGGAAAAACAGTGTGAACAGAATTGTGAATACATACGTGAACAAGTTGGGAAACTGCTAAAAGAAAGAATCTGTACAGGTCCATAGCAAAAAACAGAATTAAAAAGCAGCACTGAAGTCAGATTATCAAGGGTCTTGATTTCCATGCTAATATGATTACCATTCATATTGTTGGCAACTCAAAGACTTCGAACACGTTTAAGCAGAGTGATATCAACAAAACAATTGTGTAGAGGAGTAATTTGACAAGCAACTTTGGGGAAGGTAGATTGGCATAGAATGTAGTAGGAGATAACTTAGCAGGATTCTGGAATAGCTTAACAGATTCTGTAATTCTGTAAAGGACCCAAGATAGACTGGTGGGGATTTCAAGAGAAAAGGTAAAATATACAGAGAAGAGGTAAAATCAGACTTCAGAGGACTGAAAAACTTCTGGTACAGGTATCTTAAATGGAGGGAGGAGTCAGATGATGCCTTAGCCCTGGTGATTCAAATTTATAAGAGGAAATGTGAAAGTCCAAAATGGGAGATAGTTTCAGAAAATCAAGGCTTCTGATTTTGTCTGTGTTCACTTTCAAACAAGAGGGAAACATCTTGAGGGTATGTCAGATAGGCTACTGGAAACAAGGTTCTTGACTTGGAAGAGAGTTAAAGGCTGGTGATACAGATTTTTAATCCTTTCACCTGGAGATGCTATTTAAAATCATGAAAGTCTTTGACCCAGCCATCTCTCTCCTGGGTACATACCCAAAGGAGGTGAAATCAGTACTTCATAAAGATTTCTGAACTCCCATTTTCAATGAACCATTATTCATAATAACTAAGATACGGAAATAGCTAAATATCTGTTGATGGGTGAATTGACAAAAGGACTATGACACACACATACACATGCAATGAAATATTATTAATCTCTAAAAAAGGAGATTCTGTCACCTGGCACAACACGGATGGAACTGGAAAATATTAAGATAAATGAAATAAGCCAGACAAAGTAAAATGTTTTATTATTGGTTGAACTCTGTAATTAACACACAATTATTCTTAGGTGTTTAAATTTTAACTAAAAAGTGATCCCTGTTAGGAATTTGGAAAGCATTATGCTGAGTGAAATAAGCCAGTCACAAAGGGACAAATACCATATGTTCTCCCTAATCGGTGACAACTAACTGAGCACCAAAATGGAAACCTGTTAAAGTGAAATGAACACTATGAGAAACGGTGACTTGATCAGCCCTTGCCCTGACTGTTGATGAACAACTTAATAAGTTATCCCTCTTAGTATTTTTTTTGTTTGTTCTACTTAATACTTTTGGTTGAACTGTAATCAATACACAGTTGTTCTCAAGTGTTGAAACTTAACTGAAAAGTGATCACTGTTAAATATAAGAGTGGGAATAAGAGAGGGAAGAGATGTGCAATTCCGGCCATGCTCAAGCTGACTTACCTCAAACAGTAGAGTTAGAAACATACCAGGGGATTCCAATTCAATCCCATCAAGGTGGCATGTACCAATGCCATCTCACTAGTCCCGGTGATCAATTTCTGCTCACAATTGATCATAATGATAGGACTAAGAACCAAAGGGAACACATAAACAAGACTAGTGTCTGCAAATACTAACTGATAGAATAAAAAAGGGAGAGAACGATCCAACATGGGAAGCGAGATACACAGCAGACTCATAGAATGGCAGATGTCCTAAACAGCACTCTGGCCTCAGAATCAGCCCTTAAGGCATGCGGATCTGGCTGAAAAGTCCATGAGAGTATTGCAGGCATGGAAAGCCAAAACACTCTGGCAAACAAACAAACAAACAAACAAAAACAAAACCTACATGAAAGATCTCCGCAAGTGAGATTCAGTGAAAAGAACAGGTCATCAAAGAAGGAGGTACCTTTCTCTGAAGGGAGGAGAGAACTTCCACTCTGACTACGACCTTGTCTAAATATGATCAGAGTTGGTGAACTCAAAAGGCTTCCATAGCCTTGGCAACTCATGACAAGAGCCTAGGGTGATTACTGAGGCCATAAACAAGAGTGTCAATTTGTTAAGTCAACAACAGGAGTCACTGTGCACTTACTCCTCATGTAGGATCTCTGTCCTTAAGGTGCTGTACATTGTGATTTAATGCTATAACTAGTACTCAAACAGTATTTTTCACTTTGTGTTTCTATGTGCGTGCAAACTGTTGAAATCTTTACTTAATATATGCTAAACTGATCTTCTGTATGTAAAGATATTTGAAAATGAATCTTGATGTGAATAGAAGGGGGGAGGGAGAGGGAAAGGGGAGGGTTGCGGGTGGGAGGGAAGTTATAGGGGGGAAGCCATTGTAATCCATAAGCTGTACTTTGGAAATTTATATTCATTAAATAAAAGTTAAAAAAAAGAATAAAACATGCCAAATGAAAAAAAGTTTTATTATCTCACTTATATATGAAATTTAAAAAAATCTAAGAAACAAATCAAATATATAAAGCTGGAGAACAAAATGGTGGTTAACAGGTGGAGTTAGAGAGGAAGGAAATGGAGAGATGCAGGTCAGAAGATACAAAAATAGCAGATTTATATGATCACCAAATCCAAAGATCTAATGTGTAGCAAGAGACTATGTATAACAAAATTGTATTGTATTTGGGATTCATGCTCAATGAGTAGATTTAACTGCTTTGGCTACCCAAAACAAGGGTAACTGTGAGATAATGGATGTGGTAATGTTTACAGTAAACTTTTTGCTATATGTATCCCATAATACTCATGATGTATAACTTAAATACACAGAGTAAAATTAATTTCTTTAGTTAGAAAACTTGTGATATATCTGAGGGGGGAACAAATATAATCTAATATGAAATACAGAGCCACAACAACTCAGGGAGAAGAAAATTTCATGTGAAAAATCGGTAAGTAGTCAAAGATTTCAAATATTGCAGGGAGATCAAGGAGAATAACAAGTAAAACTTGAGCATTGATTTGGCAGTTAGATGTATTTAAGAAATATTTTTGTAGCATGATTATTGAATAGAAACTATAATTTTTGTGAGTTGAAAAACTAATATTTAGCAACAATCTTCTTGGAAATGTAGGCTGGATAATTAATGCATGTAGGTCTTGGGTCTTGGATATAATTGTTTTGGAAACCTTACCCTTTTCCCATGTAGTTCCCTAAGTTGACTGGGTCGTGAGTTTTCTTGATATGTTTATACTCTCTGCCTTTGACAGCCAATATTTCCATTTACTTAGGAACAACCAAGAGGAAATATTTTATCTCAATCACAGGAGGGTGGAGTTTATTTGCCTTGGCACTATTGACACTTTAGGGAGAGTAATTCTTTGTTGTAAGGGGCTGACCTGTGAGTGTAGGATGCTTAGCAGTATCTCTGGCCTTTATTAGATGCCAGCAGCACCTTACCCATTGTGACAATAAAAACTGTTTTCAGATTTGTTCCTGTGAGGAACAAAATAGTTGCTAGGTTGAGAAACACTGCCATAAAAAAAATCTGGATTTTGGCCTTCTAGGATTTAGTCACTGTTCTGTCATTCTGGGAAGAGGCTCCAATTTTCCCTGGGGGAAACAACTCCCTCTCACTTTCTTTGTCTACAGATAGAGTTGGCTCCTCCTCTGGAATTACTGGTGTACATAGGACATAAATCTGACCATTCTGTGTACATGTTGTTGTGTTAGGGATGAGCATATGACCAAAATTAAACTATTTTGCTTAAAGTTAATTCTAAATCTAGACCTTTTAATTGAACCACAAAAAAACCATGTATTTCTGTTACACTAGATTTGAATTTGAGAAGTATAAGCCTAGAACTATTGGCCACCAGTTTGATACAACTCTGTTCATCATGTCTTCTGGCAACCAAGCCTGGGTTGCTTTAGTTATGAGAGCCATTCAAATGTTTTTTGTTTGTGTAAGTCATATTTTTCTCTTACTTGCTACATGAAAGACTCTATCTGGTACTCAAATGAATTCTAGGATTTGGAGATACAAATGAATGGGTCTATAATGGATAATGAACCTGCCAATATAGAGGTGGATGGAGGTAGAGTGAAGACTCTTCCATTACACTGTAAAAAATTCACACTTTTAAATATTAACTTAGTCTGTGGAAGTGGAAATCTGTGTTACACAATAGTCAGGTAGATGATTAAAGTGCCGCCACTGGGATCTTGGTACTGAGGCCATGTGCTGAATGCAGCTTAATTATTTGGTAGCAAAGTGGCAAATTGCTGGATCTTATAAACTGTATTTTGAAATCTCAGTAATGTCCTACCAAAAAAGAGGTAAGCTGAGGTAGAAGTTATCCTGTCTGAAAGTCAAGAAGTAAGCAAATTCATCTTTGGTAAGCCAACCAACCAATCAACCAACCATTTTTGTCTATATCCCATAATACAAGATGACTTAAGAGTCTGGATTTATGAATTTGGAAAAATTTTAATTCTCTACCCCAAGTTAAGGACATTCCTACAAAATCAGGATGGTATGTTCAGGTGGGAGGTGGGAACCCAGTAGGAGGTAGATGAGGGCTTGGGAAAACTTGTTTTCACAGGCCCTTCAGGCAACTTCTGTTGTAACTCCTTTCCTAAAAAGAGGCCAATTTCCTTTGTAATAGCTCACAGGCAGCTTAGGGCACAGGGCAATTAGCTCCTTGGTGACTAATTGCTCCCAGGCAGGAGCAAAAAGATGTCATTAGATTGAACCCAGGGAAGATGGGCTGAGCATCTCGTTGCTCAAGGACAAAATGCAGAGGACCGGTTCTAGATTAGAAAACTTTGACCTAACTCTATATACAGGGAACCAAATATGAAATTTTTGAATTGACTAGGAATCAAAACACACACAAAAAATATACCAAGTATTAGAGAATCATAATACCAGAGAAATGCCAAGTCTGGCAAATATTGGCTCAATGTTCGCTACTTTAAACCCTCAAGTATATTTAAAAAAAATATTCTGAACAAATGTTTATTCTTTCAACAGGTATTTAATGGGTGTTAAGGACCAGGCGCTGTTCCAAGTAGTAATATGAGTTTTCAGAAAGGTTTTTATTTGAAGAGGGGAGACAGAAAGAAAGAGGGAGAGAGAGGGAGAGAGAGAGAGAGAAAGAGGGAGGGAGAGGGGAGAGAGAGGGAGAGAGAGGGAGAGAGAGGGAGAGAGAGAGAAAGAGAGAGAGAGAGAGAGATTTTCCGCATCCTGTTTCATTCTCCAAATGTCTGTGAGAGTCATGGCTAGGCCAGGCCATAGCCAGGAGCCAGGAATTCCATCCAAGTTTCTGAGTGTCAGAGACCCAAGTACTTGAGCCATCACTTGCTGCCTCCCAGGATGGGCATTACCAGGTAGCTGGATCAGAAACTCCATCCCAGGTACTCTGTTATGGGATGTAGGTGTCCCAAGCAGTGGCTTAACCATTGTGCCACAATGCCTGCCCTGATAATATGGTTTTAAATGAAACAGTTACCTCTCCCCATAAATTTAGAACTGCAATTCCAGTGAAGGGAGCCAGGCAATATAGAAGTAAGCAGATAAAAGCATTGATGAAATAAGATTAGTGCTGTGCAAAAAAGGAGAGAATTTTAATAGAGATCTGAGAAGGAGTATTGATATGAAAATTTGGAGTCTCTTCCTTTTCTTTTATAAAGTATTGACAGGCATATTGTGCCCTTTTACTAAAAAGCACTTAAGTAGTAAATTAGCCTTGGCTTTGATACTGTACTTATCTTTTTGAGAGGCCTAGATCTTTAATACTACTCAATTGCATTTCTGGTATAAAAATAGGTTGTAGCGGATGGAATTAATCATTGGCAAATTTGAGCAGATTTGTTGAAGGCCATCTTGTGTGGAGACAGTAACCTAAAATGCAGACTGGATGGCATATTACCAACCACCTAATGAATCTACTCCCTCCCAATTGGGATCTTGGCGCATTTACTCATCTTCAACCAGTATAATTAAAGATGAAAAGTATAACACTGATGTATCCTTCTCTGGGGAGGGAGTTGTTTTAATTGTAGACCCATCAGTGGAAAATGAACTATGCTGGAGAAAGATCAGGCTTAATTACACACCTGTTGGTGGTATCAAGCGAAGCTGTTGCATTCTGCCGTAGTAGGGAAAGTATCTAGAAAAACCTCGCAACTTGGCAAGGCTCAAAATATCACCTCATTAGAGCGTACAATTTCTGCCTTTTTCAATCATTCAATCTTCAAATCTGTGGGAAAAGGGCTTTGAGGTTGTTTAGTCTAATTCACATAATTTACAGATGAGAAAACGAAAGCCTGCAGTAGTTAACTGACTTGTCCAAATTCATACAAACAATTTGAGAGGTATTTATTAAGCTTATTTGCTGCTTTCTAAATGCTATCTGCAAGGTTTGAAAGCAGATGGTTGAAGGCCAGAACCTCCATTCAAGACCTAAGAAAAAATTTAAAAATAAAGACCCAACATGTTTCATTTTTGGAAGACTTTTCTCAAAGTGTAAGGTGCAGAGAAATAGTTGGAGAGAAATGGTTAGTATCCTAGTTCCCTTAGGCAGCCACTTACCTAGTCTCTTAACCAGCAGTGCTAAATTCCTGGAAGATGTGATATGAAGCATAGAGAATTCTCTGGGAAGAATCACATGTTAATTATCTCAAGTATCTCAGGATTCCTAAATTCATAATTAATCTATTTCTCTTGCTGTTCTGAAGTATGTGATCCTCAAAATATTCCTCTACCACTTTGTTTCCTCTTAGAGTACATGTAAGTCTAAGTAAATGCTTCATGCTTCATGCTTCATGCTTCATGCTTCATGCTTCATTTTCCTCTAGGCCACTTCTTGGTATCTTTTTGCTTTTTCCAAGGCAAGGCTAGTGCTTTCAAACATCTACACCTAGGCCACAAAGAGCGAGAAAACTGTAAGATACAAGATCAAAGATGTGTGTGTGTGTTTGTGTGTGTGTGTGTGAGAGAGAGAGAGAGAGAGAGATAGAGAGGATGGGTTCAGGAAGTGAGGGAGAGATTCATTTATTAATTCAACATTTATTTAGAGTCCATTTATGTCAAACACTCTGTTGAGTTCTAGCTATAGAGATATAAACCAAACAGGTGAACACTCTCCCCATGGATTTTATAGTTAATGGAAAGGTAGAGCATGGTTTTAATGCCATTGATATTTTGGAATAGATAACTTGTTATGGGATTGTTTGGGGGGCATTCTAAGATATTTAGCAGGATTTCTGGCCTCTACCCACTAGATGCCAGCAGCACACCCCCAGTTGTGATCATCAGAATGTCTCCAGATGTTGCCAAATGTCCTTTGGATAGCAAAATTGTCCCCAGTTGAGAACCACTGAGCTAGAGAATAGGCAAATGATCACATATAATTAAATAATCATAATGGTATCTAATTCTTTTTTGTTATATTTTCTGGTTGGTTGCTTCAGAAAATAGCACAATAGAGAAATACTATTTTTTGGACTTTAATTGTTACTGAAATATAATACACGTACACTCATATGAAAATGCATGAATCATAAGTATATGACTTGAAGAGCTTTTTCCAAGTGAACATGCTCATACCATCCTCCTTAGCACCCAGATAAAGAAATGGAACTTCCCTAGAAGCCACTGTCACCCCACCCCAGTCATTGTAATGTTTTATAACACCACAATAGGTATTCCCTTGAAGGGCTGTATGATAATGAGTCATCCCCGCTGTTGCAGTTTTCTTTTCTCATGGCCATAGGATATCCCATTTATCAATTCTACCATTGGTGGACATTTAGGTTGTTCACAGTTTTGTGAATATTAACAAGATAATATTTTATTAAGATTCTTTTTTAAAAAATAACAGCCTTATTGAAATATAATGTGACACTATAAGATATACTCTTTTAAAGTATACAATTCAATAACTTTTAGCATATTTAGAGAGTTGGCAACCATCACCACTATGTAAATTTTAGAACATTTTCATTATGCCAAATTAGCACATTTTTGAAGTACTTTCATATTTTTGGTTTTTTTAAATAAAACATTTATTTGTTTATTTGAAAGGGAAGGAGGGAGAGAGGGAGGGAGAGAGAGAGAGAGAGAGAGAGAGTGAGAGAGAGCAGTGAGAGAAAAAGAGAGATGGCAATAGCCAAGTCTGGGTCAGGCTAAAGCCAGGAGCCAAGAACCTTCCTGATTGAACAACAAAATTTAAAAATGTTGATGATCCACTTATCTTTCGTCATCTGTAGTTATAATGTCAAATCTAAAACACTCATTGCCTTATTCAGAGTCACAAAGATTTATTTCTGTGTTTTCATCAAAGAATTTTGTATTTTTAGCTGTTACATGTAGATGTATGACCTATTTCAAGTTAATTTCTCTCTCTCTATATATATGAATTTATTAGGTCTAGGAGTTTATGTGTTTGTGTGTGTGTTTCCCTATATATTTTCTTTAGGAATCTTCCTATGCAAAGTCATGTCATCTGTAAGTAGAGACAGTTTTACATCTTTGTTTCCACTCTGGATACCTTTTAATTTGCATTCTTGCCCAATTGTCCTTGCTAGAAAAACTACTAGTATGTGAAATAAAAGTGATATAATTTATATTTGTCATTTTGCTATTTGTTATCTGTATGCTTGATTTTTTTTTGTATTTCTATTCTTTTATTAAGAAAATATTTATTTATTTGAAAGTCAGAGTCAACCCACTGGTTTACACCCCAAAGTGGCCTCAGCAATCAGGGAGGAGCCAGGTCAAATCCAGGAATCAAGAGCTTCATCCGAGACTCCCACTTGGGAGGCCAAAGCCCAAGCGCTTGTGCTGTCCTCTGCTGCTTTTCCCAGGTCATTATCAGGGAACTGGATCCTAGATTGGAAGTGGAGTGGCTGGGATAGGAAATGGCACCCATATGGGACACTGGTATCTCAGGGGGTGGCTTTACCTGCTATTCCACAATGCCAGCCTCCTGTATTTCTGTTCTCATCCTACTGCTTTTTTGCATTAAATTGATAGTTTCCAGTGTCCAGTCCATATGGGCTGTCATAGCAAAATAACATAGACTGGATGGCTCATAAGTAACAGAAATTTATTTATCATAGCCCTGGAGTCTGAGAAGTGCAAGATTAAGTCGCCAACAGATTTGGTGTCTGGTGAAGGTTGCTTTTCTGATCATAATGGTGCCTTCTTACCATGTCCTTACATGATAGAATACACTGGGCAGCTCTCTGGGGCTCTTTCATAAGAGAATTAATCTCATTCATGAAGGTTTCACTTTCATGACCTAGTCACCTCCCAAGGCTTCACCTCCTGACACCATCACCTGATTGGTTAAAGTTTCAACATATGAGTTTTGGGAGAACACAGATTTTCAGACCATGGCTGGGATATAGATGGAACAAGATTGGCCATCCATTGCTAATCAGTTAAGCTAAGTGGTGGCTTATGGAGATGTATTAGATTATTCTGTTTACATTAATATACATTTGAAATATTCCATTATAAAATGTTTTGATAAAATAAAAGTCTAGGAAAGATGTCAGAAAGTATAACTTAGGATACAGAGTGATTTTCTGTCATGGGTGCTGGTAATCAAGGCTCCTCTATAAACACAAACAATCTGTAGTTGATTACTATCTTTGGAAATCAATTTGCACAAAATTGAGTCATTTATTAGAACATCACAAGTTATTTCCTTAGTCATGCCAAGAAATTATGTTTTCTTATAAGAAAGGATTTTCTAGAGATTCAAGCCTAAAGTAGTTTTCTGAAAATCTGAAATTTCTCTACCATAATGGTCTCCAAATAATACTAAAATAAAAAGTAGTTGTTTTCTCAAATCCATGCCCAAAAACTACTATGCATGGGACAAATTTACACTGGGGTTAGTTGTTTTTTTTTTCCTAGCTGATGGAAATACGAGTATCAAATTTCTTTTTTAACTCTCTTGATTTTTAAAAAATGTTTTACTTTCAGCGTCAGGGCTCACTAGGCTAATCCTCCGCCTGTGGCGCCCGCATACCAGGTTCTAGTCCCGGTTGGGGCGCTGGATTCTGTCCCGGTTGCTCCTCTTCCAGTCCAGCTCTCTGTTGTAGGCCGGGAGGGCAGTGGAGGATGGCCCAAGTGCTTGGGCACCTGCACCCACAGGGGAGACCAGGAGGAGGCACCTGGCTCCTGGCTTCAGATCAGCGTAGTGCGCCGGCTGCAGCAGCCATTTGGGGGGTGAGCCAACGGAAAGAAGACCTTTCTCTCTTTCTCTCTCAATGTCTAACTCTGCTTGTCAAAAAAAGAATTGCTTCACTTTTATACAAAATTCAATCTCCATCCAGGTTTAAAAAACACTCACTATAATAATTCATATTCTGAATAACCAATGTTGAGAAGAAGGGGAGGAGATAGCATTGAAACTACATAGCTTTTTATTTTTCAAAAATGGAATTAACCTTAAAATTTTGTCAGTACTCGAAAGAAACATATGAAAAAAAAGAAACATATGGTTGCTGTGAAATATTTTAGCCTAAATATAGAAATATATAAAATATGAAAAAAATCCACTGCATTTTTCAAGAGGTTTTTATGCAAATTCACACATTTGTTTTTAGTGGGACCAAAAACAGATGTAGTGATTATGACATTCCTCAATCCCTGTGCAAAAAACATACCTTTATTTCTCTTATCACTAACTTTATTTCTTTTCTAAGTTCTATTTTCCCTAATATTGAAACCTATGAATTCATTTCTAGGTAGTCTCATCTTTTGGAAGTGATTTCTCAGTCAGTTCCCCCTCACTCTCTTCTCAGTGTAACATCTCAGTTTCAAATGTTGTTATGCTGTTCTTAGGCAATGGTTGGAAGGGGCATATGGCCAAAGAGCACCCTCCAGCATCTGCAGAGGTGGAACTCATCCATTGTGTCTTTAATTGTTGGTTTCTGCTTCGCTGCACCTGCTGATATGCAGGAGTCTGCCCTGGCTATGAGTTATGCCTGTGTAGATCATTGTGTACTCTCCTAGTCCTAATTGAAAGGCTCCACCTGTCCTATTTTGTACCCCTTTTGGGGATACAAGGGAAATTTGGGCTCTTTCAAGTATAGTCAGATTCTTCATCTACTGTCATAACCATCTATTATCAATTGCATATATTTTAAGCTCAGCTTGCTTCAGAGAATTCTAAAATGTACAGCCTAAAAAATCAATAGCATTGGCTTTCAAGCCTTTTCCTCTGTTAGGGGTGCCCACAGCCTATTTTGAAATTCAAAGTCAAGAATTTTTCCTTTTTTCTCTTTGGTGTCCTCTAGTCAATGAATCATCCCTGAGATAACCAATGATACTGAAGTCATGGGGCTATCAAGGGGAAAGAATAAAAAGGAAATGCAGGGGAAAAACTCACAGGTCAAATATATCCAAATTCAATCTATCTCATAGGAGGCTTACAAATTTTTTATTTGAAGACTGATTATATATAACCATTACCAAAGACGCAATGTTTCCAATCAAGTAGAAGTCACTCTGTACCAATTTCTCTGATCACTGACGACATTATGGCCATTCACGCAAATGAGCTCATATGATCATTCATACTGATGAGTTTTACTTTATACAGATGACATATACTCTATTTTCTATTGTTTGACTACTTTTAAAAGAAGAATGCCTATTAAATATCAAATAGATAAAAATGACATTTCTAAAACATCCACAGGATGTAAAGAATAATAGTACAACCAGTTCCCATCTGTAAAGATAGAGAAACTTGCTGGTCCCTTCCAACTCTTTCCCCTTTCCTTTTCAGAAGGAATTAATCTAAATTTTGTGTTTTTCTCTTTGATTGCAGTATAGTTTTCTGAGTACATCCATGACCAATAATTCAGTCAGTTATTAACAGATAAATGTAGTATACTTTGTATACTTTCCTGTGACTTGGTTCATCTGCTCAACATTCCAGTCACAGATTCCTCTATGCTGTGTTTACTGTGCCGTTTATTCGGTTCCATTGTGGAATATGCCACAGTTTATTGTCTGCTTTTCTGCTGATAGCTATTTCTAGAATTTTGCTTTTATAAAAAGTGTTGCTACAAATCTTGTGCATGTTGCTAGTGCTATTCCAAATCTTCCAAGGTAGAAAGATTATCAAGAGAAAAACTCTTGGGTCCTAAGTTATGGGAAACCACCAATTTTAATTTTTGCCAATTAGAAAGTGGAAATGATAACATATTTTGGTTTTAATTTATATTTTCCTAATAATAATGAATTTGATCATCTTTCAACATTTATTGATCTTCAATTATTTTAATCATTGGGATGAAAATTTCATTTTATACCCATTCAAATATTTTCTGCTGTTTGTCTTTTTTCTTGTTAATTTTAGGAGCTTTCAAAATCTATTTTTGGTATGAATTCTTTACTGGCTATTATTATGTGGGTTGCAAATATTTTATCCCACTTTACTTTTATTAAGACACATTTGAGCAACTAGACTGTCTTCAGGATTTTGCCATTATAGCACAACACTGAATATTTTGTAGCATTTTATAGAATTATAAAAGCTTATATTAACTAGGCTAAACCCCAAGAGTCTAATTATGGGGTCAAAAGGTAGAAATATTTTCATGGATTCTAAATAAATATTGCTGAATTGCTTTCCAAAGAGGTTGCCCAATTTGCAATGCCAGAAACAGTTAAAGATGTAACAATTTCATTCTAATCAACCCTAAGCTTTGGCTAGTCTAATGTGCAAAATGTTTCTCACCATTGCTTTAATTTGCATTTCTTGATTACTAGCATGGATGAACATTCTTCAATGTTAATTTACTAATAGTATTTTCTCCTATGCAAATTTTATATTTTTACCTTCTGGGTCTTTATTTTACATTAAACTAAAAAAAATAAATACAGCTCTCACAAATCAAAAGCAGAGAGAAATTTTCTGTTTTTTAAAATGATTAAGGAAATTTTTCAAAGTTTGAACACCTTATACATAATTACTTACAGCAATTTTAACAAATAATTTTTTTTAGTTTTTTGCCAGGCAGAGTTAGATAGTGAGAGAGAGAGACAGAGTTATAGACAGTGAGAGAGAGACAGAGAAAGGTCTTCTTTTCGTTGGTTCACTCCCCTAATGACCGCCAGAGCTGGTGCTGTGCCGATCCAGAGCCAGGAGCCGGGTAGTTCCTCCCAGTCTCCCATGTGGGTGCAGGGGCCCAAAAACTTGGGCCACAGCAGAGATCTGAACTGGAAGAGGAGCAACCGGGACCAGAACCCAGCGCCCCAACTGGGACTAGAACCCGAGATGCTGGCACCGCAGGTGGAGGATTAGCCTAGTGAGCCATGGTGCTGGCCAACAAATAACTAGAAATTCTTTGTGGTTAGCATTGGGATACAAGTAGAGAAATGCTGGCCCTGGCTTTCAAAGGATTCAGTCTTTCAGGTGAAAGTAGAGAAGTGAAACAGGAGTTGCAGCATTATGGGATGCAGAGGAACACCTAAGACAGATGAAGATCCCAAAAGGTTTTCCATAGAGGTGACCCTCTAGTTGGATCAGGGAGAATGAGCAAATGTTAAGCAGCTGGAGGGAGTGCTGCAGACAAAGCAGAGCATTTGTGGAAGGGAACAGAAAGGTGGAGGGCCAAGCCCGAACACGGGGACTGATGAACAGTAGACTAGAGTCCCCAGGTCTACACTGAGTTTGAAACCTATTCAGAAAGTTGGTGTAGAGCCTCTGAAGACTTTTATGCAAGCTTGGAAATCTCTCCCAAAGGCAGAATAGGAGGGGAGGTGGGCTAGGATAGTAGTTGTGTGAATAACAAAGAGGTGATAGATTTGAGAGTATAGCAATAGCTTTAAGAAAGCAAAGACTGAAGTCAGATACCCTACGAGATAAGAAGAACAAAGGCATTATATCTCCAGGAACAGGGATGACAATCTTAGGGTTGGCACAGACCCTGTAAAGTAGACACAGTGAGGATATAAAGTTAAGGCCCCATTGTATTCTGTTCCCACTCAATCTTCACTCTCTTACCGTGAAAAAACTCTTCTGCAAGCACATGGACAGCCCAAACAATTGTTTCCTTTTCCTCCCACAACATAGGTACCTCGAGGTCCAAGGGTGTGTGCCATGAGTCCATCTGCTCTTTGGAGGACAGAGCTTGGGAAGAGACTCATGCAAGGTTATTGGGGCGGGGATTTCCAGGTTCTTGGGTTCATAGAGTACTCTAGGGACAGAGAAACCCCTGGGCCTCCGAGACTTCTTTTTCAGTGGGTGGGACTTGGCCAGAGTAGGCAGTAGAGGAGCCTCCTTTGCCCAGTGTGAGGGCAGTGTACATGAGCGATCCTGCCTCAGCAGGCAGGATTGGGGCAGGCATGTAACTTGGAGGCAAAGCTGGTGGCCTGTGGACATAATGGGCAGCTTTGCTGGTGGTGTGGCTGGCTCAATCTCACAGCAGCAGGGAAGTTAACAGATCTCTCAGACCTGGTGATGACCACATTTCTTTGGAGAAACGGCATTTTACCACTTTGACGCAGCTCAAGATTCAGGTTGGGTTGCCTGAGGGAAGTAAGTGGGGTAGAAAATTAATATTGCATAATAAAATTTTCTTTTCAAAGTGTTAGTACTTCTTTTGGTTCTGAATGCTCATGATGGATTTTTCTACACTTAATGCATGTTTTCTTATTGCCAGCAAGAATAACCTATTTACAAATGAGCAAGGTTAAAATATTCAACAATATTGAATAAATCATTATTGAAAACTACTATGTATGTGGCTGGGAAGATTGTGGTAAAGAAGATAAAAAAAATAGGCCCTTGTGGGGCTCAGATTCCAGTGGAGGACAGAAAGTAAAAATGTCAAGTCAGTGAGTAGGATAATTTGAATATGTGCCAAATGCTAGAGGAAAAAGAAAACTTGTGATGCACTAGAGAGCAACCGTGGAGGGAGGAGAAGACTTTTCTAGAGGGTAAACTTCTACCATGTGCCTCATCTAGTTTTGAGTTCTGTGGAGATACTGAAATGTCTACTTTTGGCCATGTTGGCTATTTCCTCCCCAAAGCCTTGTCTGACCTTTCTGATTTTATTCAATTTTTCTCTGTCTTAAAGCTCTTCAGCCTGTTCTTTTCAGCACTGCTCAGTTTGCATTTCGCATGTCTTCAGGTGATGATCAGATTCCACTCTTCTCCCCCAGAGACCATATTCTATAGGAACAAGGAGAGGGCTTAGTTTTTGCCCTCTACTGCATCTAGGTTCCAGTAGCAAGCTTGCTTGTAGATGCTCAATAAAGATATTGCGGAGTGAATAGATGTCCCACAGTTTTAACTGCTTAACAAATCTAGAACTTTGCATATTTTTTCTGGTACGTTTCCAGGTCAAGGTGTGACAAAGTGAGTCCATAACAAATATCTCATTGTATAAAAGTGAATTTTTCCAGATCTTTATATTGATCTGGATGAATAATAAGTGAGATGGTTTGATTTTGTGAACTGGAACATTGCTACCAGGAGTGGTGGGGGAAATATGAGTGTATATCTAAAAAGGGCAAAGCAAAATAGTAGAAACTATTTCTGAGCTGACAAAATAATCTCCTCATTCAGGAGAGGGAAAAGAGCTAAGTCGCAGTTGGAAAAGCTGAAATTTAAGCAAAATTTAGATAGAATTAGGAATGAATATAGCATTATTATGTCTTCAAGTCATAGGTTTATGAATTATTTTGATAATGTTTTTGGTTGGAACTAAAGGAAAGAAGGAAACTATTTTAAAGCAAGCAATTTGAAAAAAAAACTTATAAATTCTACAACTAACTTTGCCAAATCAGTGAGTATTGTGAGAAATCAAAGACTGACTTGTGAATTTTCTCCATTCCCAAAACTAGATGAGAAAAGAGAAATAGGAGACTACTGAGCTTGAACCAGAGAAAAATGAATTAGGGGGCAAAAAAGGAAAGGACAGTAGCAGAGACTTACTACTTAGGGAAAAAAATCAGCTTTGGCAAGATCCTCCTTATCCAACACAATCCAAGTCCAAGACCGTGAGGATGTTTGCTAACTTTTCCCATCACTTCCATGGCTTTGCAGTGGCACTAGTGGATGGATCAGAAAGGAAGGATCATTTAGAAGAACAGGGCCACTTGGCTTCTCTCTTCTAGTTCTGAAAGATTCTCTATGGTCGGGGGATACACTGCTTTCCTGATCATGTAGAGCCTAACTCTGTCTCATAGCTTCTGTTCTTAGCTCTAGTCTTTGGTGACTTCAGAATAAATCTAATTCATGTTCCACACAAGATTCTTCAAATATCTGTTAGACAAAGTCATGACTCTGCCCCTTCTCTGGTTCTCATTCCTTCTTCAGTAGGCTGCCTTCTTTGCTCCCTCTGCAAACGTGTGGTCTCTTTATTCTGTTCTTTATTTGGGATGTCCCTGATTTCAATATGGATGAGGTATTAAATAGATTTATGCTAAATAACAATATGCCAATACTAAATGTTATATTGGCATTAGTGGAATACAATATTCTCGGTGGCCATATCAGACTGTAGACACCTCTGGAACTAAATGCAAGGTAAATCCTTATGTCTTTGTCAAAGTATTCTTCGGCTGAGTGGTATTACCCCATTCTGGCTTTATATCAACACTGGAGCAGTTGTCATATGCTCCAGCATGGTGAACATTTCAGATTATAATGCTGTCATCCCAACTATTTTTTGTTCAAAGTTTTATGCAATAGAAAAACATTTTGACATGCCTCTTTTTTAAGATTATTTATTTATTTATTTGAGAGCTACAGTTTGAGAGGTGCAGTTGCAGATAGAGAGAGGGAGAGATAAAAGAGAAAGGTCTTTCATCTGCCCATTCACTCCTCAAATGGCCACAACAGCCAGAGCTGAGTTGAACCCTTATAACCAACACTTCTAAAGGTATAGCTGAGATTATAAAAACATAAACAAGATACCAGGAGGCTAAAAAAATAAAAACAAAAGCAGGCCGGCACCACAGCTCACTAGGCTAATCCTCCGCCTGTGGTGCTAGTACCCTGAGTTCTAATCCCGGTTGGGGCACCAGATTCTGTCCCGGTTGCTCCTCTTCCAGTCCAGCTCTCTGCTGTGGCCCGGG